>NC_061119.1:102982136-103011271 GCF_002878395.1 Capsicum annuum
CCCCCCCCAGACCCCACTAAGTGGGAATACACTGGGTTTGTTGTTGTTGTTGTTGTTGATCTATGATTCAAGGATTATGAAAAATTATGTTGAAGCTTTAGCTTAGTCTGATATCTCTCATCTCCCTTCTATAGTTTTGTATCTCATCCCCTTCTATATTATTTTCTTTCCTGTAATTCTCTTCTTAGTTTGTTACTTTGTTGTTTGGATTCTAAGTGTAACTTGTAATCAGTGATTATAAATACATTTTGGGTTTCTGTTAAAAAAATTCGGGCATGTCATGTCTAATCATCTCTCTACAATACTTCTTCGGCCTACCTTCCCCTCGTTAGGCCCACCATAGCTAACCTCTCATATTTTCTTGTTGGGACATCTATGCATCTCCTCTTCACATACCCAAACCATCTCAATCTTGCTTCTCTCATTTTTCCACCATAGAGGCCACTTTTATGTTGTCCCAAATATCTTTATCCCTAATCCTATCTCGCATAGTATGTCCGCACATCTATCTTAACATCCTCATATCTGCTGTTACGTCCATCTTCTGGACATGCGAATTCTTGACTGGCCAACTAAGTTGCGAACTCTTCACATTTGATGTTGACCTGTGTCAGATTCTCCAATAATTCACTATTTAGAGAACTCAACACTCATCTGTTGGCATTTTTGAAGAGTCCGAGCAACATAGTCGACCAACACTTTACCCCGCACAACATAGCTAGTCTAACAACCACTTTATAAAACTTACCTTTTAAGTCATGGTGGTACATTCTTATCACACTAGACATCGGATGTGCGCCCTATTTCATCCACCTGCACTCTAATACAATGGGTGACATCCTTTTTGATTTTATTATTTCCTTGGATGATAGACCCAAGATATTTGAAACTTACTCTCCTGGGGACGACTTGAGTATCGATCCTTACTTCCACATTTTCCTTGTGGGTAACATATATGAACTTGCACTTTAAATATTCTTAGTCTTTTTCAACCTAGGCTTTTAGACTCTAGGGTTTGTCTCCAAATCTCTCGCTTATCGTCAACCCTATTGCAGGTCTAATCAATCAATACTATGTCATCTAGAAATCACATACACCATGACAACTCCCCTCGGATATCCTCGTTACTAAATCCATTACTAAGGCAAATAAAAATGGTCTTACCGTTGATCCTTAATGCAGCCCTATCACGAGCAGGAAGGGCTTTGAGTCACCTCCCACTGTCCTCACCCGTGTCTGGAGTCCATCATCTATGTCCTTAATTGCCCTAATGTAAGCTACACATACTCCTTTTGCTTCCACAAATTTCCTTAAAAACCTCTAGGGACTTTGTCGGGTAGTTTTTCTAGGTCAATGAAATTCATATGTATGTCTCTCTTTTTCTCCTTATACTACTCTCTAGGGGTGTTAAATGGGCGGATTGAGTTGAGATTGAAAATATTAAATGGGTTGAATTGGATATTGGGTTATAGGTCATGACCCGCCCAAAGTCACTTTGGGTTGAAATGAGTAAAAATCGGGTTGGGTCTTGACCTGTCCAATTTGACTCGCTTAGTTTAAAAAATATTAACATATTGATATTTACCCTTTGTAAACCCAACTCAAGAAAATAAATTTAGATAGAGTTGGGAAGTTAGGTGGGTGGGTACAGAGTAGGGGTGGGGGTGGGGTAAGGATTTTTTTAAAAATAAAAATTCATTTTTTGGGGAGGGATGTGGGGTAGGGGGCCGAGGGTTAGGATGGGGTTGAGGTAAGAATTTTTGTAAAAATAGAAATAATTTTTTTTTTTGAAAAAAAACTTTTTTGGGAAAGGGGTATGCCATGGGGGTGGGTGATGGAGGTGGGGTAAGAATTTTTTAATTTTTTTTTTAAATTAGGCGCGGTGTAGGGATTGGGGGTGTGGGGTGTAGGGGGTAGGGAATGGATGGGGGTTGAGCAAAATTTTTTTTTTTAAAGAAAAAAGAAATTCAAGTTTTTTAAAAAACAATTTTTTGGGGGAATGGGTTATTGTCGTATAGGGGGGTAGGGGGAGATGGAGAATGGGGTAAGATTTTTTTTTTATAAAATAAATTATTTATTTATTTTTAAAAAATATTTCTAAAGAAATATCTTTTTTGGGAGGGGTAGGGGATGCAGTGAAAGGGGAGGGTAGGATTTTTTTTTTGAACATTTTAAAAAAAAATTAAGGAGGAAGGTAGGATTTTAATTGTGAGGTAAGGAAAGATTTTTAATTTTTTTTAAAAAAATTAAAAGAATTAAGTTTTTGGGGTGGAGGTGGGTGTGGGGGTGGGGGTTCGGGGTAGGGTGGGTACGAGGATGAGGTGGGATGGGGGCAAAAAAGAAATTATATAAAACTTTTTTAAGAAATAAAAATGATATATTTAATGGAGGTGGGGTGGGGGTGGGGGTGGGGTAAGCTGGGGTTGGGGTGAGTTGTTGGTGCAGTGAAGTGGGTCATTTTTAGAATGGGAGGACACATTGTTGCTTGTTTTTCCTAATTTCATTAAGAAAATTATTTTTCTATTAAACGGGTTGAAGTGGAGATTGAATTGGGCTCATTTGAACCCAATTTAAAAATGGATTAAGACTTAATGGGTTGGGATTTACCCAATAGTAAATTTTCTTGAGCCCAACCCATTAAATATTGGGCGGGTTGGGCAGGTCAGCTCAATTTGGTTTCATTTGGACACCTCTACTGCTCTCTAACAATGAATAACATTTCAATAATTTGTAACTAGAAAATTCATACTTTAATCGTGACCATAGTAAAATGATGTTTTGCAAAGAGTGTGCGAATTGTTTCAATTGAACGACTAAGTCCAATCCCGTGGTGTGTATGCATGTTGCAAAATATTCAATTTTAATCGGTGTTTATAGTAAAGTAATTTCTGCCATGCGTGTCACAAAATCGATACAGAATTTGTTAAACTCAAAAGCATTATGTGATTTGTTTTTAAAGCTATCCCCCATAAGTTTTGGTATGCTAGCGTTCAAGTCGCATTGCTCATATGATATAAAGTCGAGTTAAAATTTTATTTCAAAGAATGCACATTTTGGTCAAAAAGTTCGATTAATAATGTAAAATAACTACGCCTTAATTCCGAATAAGTTTGAATCGGCTACATGAATCCTCATTGACCATGTTACTCTATATAAATCATTACATGCTAATACTGCACAAATAAAAATAAGGTTATCTAAAAATAATTACACAAATAAAAATAAGTACTAGAAGTTCTTTATATTTTCTATTCAGGTATTATGTACCGAGGATGTAGATCAAATTATATTTTTCATTGGAAATCTGCAATTTTGTGATGAATATTTTGAGGGTGGCCAACATATCCTAATGCTAAAGAACATAATCTACCAATTTCAAAAATATAAAATAAGTTCTTAGAGGTATAAATCTTTGAAAGGCTAAACAACTCCTAAAAAGCTTATGATATAAAGTAAAAGTGCTAATATGACTGAAACATATTCTCAACTACAAGGTATCACTTATATTAGATCTTATTTCCTTGTGCCCTATCTTTTGCTAAGTCCGCATGGATTCCAAAAGGTTGTAGGTCCTTCGAAACAACTTAGTGATTTTAGGTCTACCTCGTGTCCCTTTAACATGTTCACTCACCATGGTTTCACATCTACAAATTGATGCATCTGAAGGTTGACACAGAAAATGTCCAAATCTTGTCAAGCGATTTTATCTCATTTTCTCCTCGATGTGTGCTACCTGAACCTTGTAAATGTGGTCATTTCTAATCTTGTCTAGTCTTGTATGATCACATATCACATGTCCATCTTCGCATCCACATCTTTGCGACACATATTTAGAGATGTGTTGGGACTCTAGTGGTCCAACATTCACTTCCATATAACATAGCTGATCATGTAACTGTTCTATGGAGCTTTCATTTTGGTAGGCATCCTTCTATCACGTAACACCCTAATAGCATGTCCTCCATTTCAATCATTTGATTTCGATTTTTCTCTTGGAATAAAAAGCCTAGATATCTGAATTGCTTACATTTAGGCATAACAATCCTATCTATTCTCACCTCAGGTTTGCTCTTCTTATGTTGGCTAACTTGTAGTGCATATATTCAATTTTTCTTCTACTTATCCTAAAAGCCTTACTTTCTAGAGTGCTTCTTCATAAATCAATCTTTTGGTTGACACCTTCACCGCCTCATCGGGTTTCGTCAGTTAGAAAATATCGTCAACAAATAACCTATACCATGAGACTTCATCTTTATATTGTGTTGGTTAGCTTATCAATAACACAGGTACACACCTTCACCGCCTCATCGGGTTTCGTCAGTTAGAAAATATCGTCAACAAATAACCTATACCATGAGACTTCATCTTTATATTGTGTTGGTTAGCTTATCAATAACACAGGTACACAATTAAGGGCTCAAAATCAACTCTTAGTGTAAACTCATAGTTATGGGAGTCTTATTTGGTATCTCCTACACTGGTTCTTATACTAGTGAAGATTCTTTATACATGTCACGACTCGAATTAGGGCCTATTCGTGACGGGTATCTCTAGCCCACCGTGAGCCAGAGACCACCCCCTTAGCCTGACATCTAAAACACAATAAAAAAATACAGCAGAAGACAACCAGACATAATGATGAGAAGAATAGATAAATCAAAAGAAAACAAAGAGTCAAAACGAATAACCAACCCACACTCGTCCATAAAAGCCTCGAAAACTAGAATACCAAACTAGGTCGGGACATGCCCCTGGCCATGACAAAGAAAAGTCACAGTTCCCAAAATCTAAAAAAAAACCTAATGAAATAGTAGGGCTCTCCGAAAGATGGAGGCTCACCACTTCACAGCAACTCAACCGACGTACCACACCACCTAACGCTGCACAGGAGTAACGGAAAAACCATCGGACCCTATATCATGAAACGATGCAGCGTCCAGGGATGTTCAGTGGGATAAGCACTGGCATGTAACTCAAGGAAAGTGATAAAATAATGTTATGTCTAAAATCAGTCAGAACCATATGCACACATTTATATATACATATATAGGATGTCGGGATAGGGTAAAGGATCATGACCATGAGAGTTTAAAACCATTAACCTGAATTGTGTAGCTTGGTCCATCCTAAAGGCACCCACGAGCTATATGGGTTCATCTCCCCCTGCTGAAAGGGCCCAGTGCGTGTTAGCCGCACGAACCGAGAAAATCGAAGGAAAGGCTAAAGACACCAAGGCATTGGCCATTCCAAAAATATGTAAGTAGTGTGTACCATGCACACGATCATATAGACTCCCACGCTGACAAACGTGGTTTCCAGTGTTGGTCCCCTCGGGACTTCCACCTTCACGATGAACTACACAATTTCCCTTAAGCCCAAATCAAAATAGTTTACACATAGACCCAACCATTAAACCAAGGAGTCATTTATTAATGCATTTACCTACATGATATCGTCATATCAATATGCTTGCAAGCGCATTCAATTATGGCAAATCAATCCAAACAATCATTAGACTCTTACGTTCCATTTAAGAATCCAAACCATTGTGACTAAGGCATTCCAAAATGACTTTTCATTATCCTTTTATCCATTAATGCAATGCAAAGTTCATAAGTAGGCTGAATTATGCAAGTTCTATATTCAAAACCAAAGTTATAAAGGTGGGTTGAGGTTAATGCCATTACCAATTCAAAAATCCATCAATTTGGGGAAATCCATGTTTCCCCATTCCAATCTCCATAATGCACTCATTCAACCCCAAAACCATTAATCAAAGTATAAATATTATATTTAAATCATGGGGAAAACAATTCAAGTAGAAACCAGTCAAAAGTCCTTAACCCAATTTCAAACCCCACAATTAAATCACATGAATGTTGAATCAATTTATGTCATAATATAAAATACGAGTTTAGGGATGAGAGACATGCCTAAAATGCACAAGAAATTGAAAGAAAATCCGAAGTTTGGAGCCTAGATGTTGAATCCCTTGTAAAACCCTACTGTTCTTGCCTTGAGAGTTGAAAAGGAGGAAGTAGTGTTTTGATTTTTGATAACTAATGTAAAAGGGGCCTTTAGAGTGTTTTTAAATCGTGAGGTAAAGTGTAAATGGAGGAAAAGACCAAAATGACCCCAATTAAAACGTGCAGGAAAAATAAGGGCCAGTCGTCACGAGTTAGGTAACGGCTCGTGAGGTCTGGCCATGAGTCATTACCTGGGGATCAGAATCCTGGTAACCCATTGTTATACAACGAGTCTCACATAACGACTCGTTGTTTGCCGTCACGACTCGTGACGTCGACTCGTGATCAGAGCAGAACTCCCGGGCGACCTCGCTGTTGAGACAACGAGTCTTCCTAACAACTCGTTATGTGACCTCACAACTCGTTAACTTGACCGTTACCACTGACAGTGTTGACATTATTTCAGAAACTAGGCTACTCCAATTACTCAACTCTTGGAGGGTCTAAAGCTCAAGAACTTGGGGTGTCACAATACATGTCCTTTATTGCATTTGTATTGTTATTATGAATCCCATTCTTCTCCAACACCCACCAAAGGGCCTTTTTAGGTACACTATTATATGCTTTCTTTAGGCCAGTGAACACTATGCACAGATCTTTTTTCCTCCCTCGATAAACTTTTATCGATTTCCTTAGCAAAATACAGCCTCTTTTGTAGATCTACTAGGCGGAAATCAAAACTGGTTCTTTGTCACTCTTGTAGTATGCTGAAGGATACACTTTATCCCTCTTTTAAGAGTTTCATTGTATGACTATTGACTCATAAGTTCAAAGCCACAATAGTTTGCACATCTTTGACTGACTACTTTGCTTTTATAAATTGGAATTGTACTCTTTCTCCTGTTATCAGGTACTACCACTTGTCAATATATCACAAGGTAGCGTGGTAAGCTATCATACTCCAACCTCTCCGAGCCACTTCCAAACCCCTATGGGGATACCATCTGGACCATTTGCTTTTCTAGTTCTCATTTTTTTCATGGCATCTTGTACATTTGCCGGCCTAATTATTTTTGATGAAATAAGGGTATCTCATTCACAAAAGGGCATTAAGATCATACATAGTCACAGGAAAAAGTATTAACAAAATAAAAGAGAAGTAGCCCCTTTTACAAGTCTATCTAAGACAAGGGAGCTAACAAAATCCAAAAATTGGTCAGTGCTAATTAGAGTGGCTAACTTAGTCCAGAAAAAAAGATTGTGTAAGCAATTAGCTTTGAGAAGTAGTTTGGAGTTGAGGTCCATCAAAACATCTCCTATTCCTTTCATTCCATATACTCCAAAAGATTGCTGCAGGGTTCATCGTCCAGATTTATTTTTATGGTTTTATCAACTCTCCCCATGCTCCAACTCATTTGTGGCTCTTTCATATTCTGTGGCATGACCCTTTTCAAACCAAAAATACAGTAGAAAATATCCCATAGATCAGTGGCACCTGGGCAGTGTAAAAACAGGTTGTTAACAGTTTCCAGACTGTTCAAACAAAGTATGTTCCTGTTGACCAGGTGAATCCTCTCTTGTTGAGGTTATCCAGAGTTAAATAGGCTTCATTAAGGGCAATCCAGTTGAAGCAAATGACTTTGGGAGGTAGCTTGGTCATCCATATCAACTTCCACGGTCAGTTGTACATTACCTGATTCCGTGTGCTAATCTGTCTGTAGCAATCTTTCACGGTAAATCTTTCCTTATCTCCCCAACAAATAGTGTCTGATTTGCTCACATCAATATTGACCGCTTCCACTCTTGCTGGTCAATCTAGCAAACTTTACAGCTCCCAGCCTTGCACCACACTTCTCAGGTGGATGATGTCCCAGGCATTGCAATTCCTGTTCTGTGCTGTGGCTGGATGCTCCTCCATGGTTGATGTGTTATTGAGCCATTTGTCTTCCGAAAAATTGATTTCAACTCCATTGCCCGGTTTGAAATGAGTTATCTGCAATAACTCATTACGTACAAATGAACTTCCAGTGCCATACTCCATAAGGTGCATTAGAGCATTTTGTGCTCCATCCATCTTTTTCTCCATGCTTGGCCTTCGCCACTTCTTTCCATGGGCTTGCTTCCTCTTGTGTTATGCTTCCAGAGCCACTTTAATAGAAGGCTTTTGCTGTGTGAAGCTAAATCTCTGATTCCTAGACCTCCATTTGTTTTTGTTTGTGTGACCTCCCAATTAATTGAATGGAATTTGTGCGAGTTGTTGTTCCCTTCACAAAGAAAATCCCGCCTACCAGGAAGCTAACCTCTTTTCGGATCTACGAATAACATCATTCCACGCCACACAATCCTTGAATTTTGTGCAATACAAGGTGGGGTGTGACTCAATACTGTGGCCCAGAATGATACGAGTCAATCAGCACTCATAGTTTTTGATGACGTCCTTGGAGGCCAACACATAAAGACTCAAGTCTTGGTCGCCTCGAGGATACAAGAGCATGCATATAGAGACCGTGATGGGCACTTGATGGAGCAATGCCGAGTGTGGAAGGTTGCTTGGAGCACTAAGGATTTGAGGACACGGTTTTTGGAGCTTGAAGAAGGCACCTTTGGAGTGTTAGGACTCAATGTGAGAAGTCCTCAACACACCATGGCTGCACCTCATTAAGGGTGTTTTGTTTCATCTTGCCTTCCAACACACCAAGGCCACCCCTTTGTCATTAAGGGTGTCTTGGTCATTTTTCCATGTAATAAGCTAGGCTATATATAGTTCCTTATTAGATTTTTTCTCTTTAGTTGTTATTGATGTAAGATTTGAAACATGGTAACACCTTTAGTTTTAGGGCTTGGAATAGCCACCAAATTGAAATGAGGGCAACAAGTGTGGATATCACTTGTGTTGCAATGTTGGCTTGATACGTTGGTGTTTAGAGGAGGTAAAGTTCCTTTTATGTCAATATAGGAGTTAGGTGTTTGTTGTTTAGGTGTTTGTTGTTTGTAGTGTTAAGGGTCCAAGAGTCCACCAAATTCTTGGGTTCTTAAGATTATACCATCACTTGTCTAACTAACTATCCCTTTTGTTTATGTTGTAATCGTGTAGTTCATGTTCTTGAAATCTTATCCGTATAATATTGTTGTTCTCATCTTATTGTTCTTCATCTTGTTGTGATAATATAGTTTGGGTGTTGGCTGTTTTGGTGTGATAAACACCCTTGTTTATCTCGTTTGTTGGTTGTTCTTGAAACCGAGAGTTATTCTCTTTTGTCTCTCGGTTTTGTAGTGTGTTTTGTGGACTGTTTGGGGCGTTTTTGGTGCCATCCAAGTTTGTATGGTATCATTTGGTATCAGAGCTTGTGGTTGATTTTGTTCCAACAAAATCAATCTTGGGCTTGGTAGTTGAAAAATACAAAAAACAAAAAAATTGTTGAAATTTGAAAATTCAAGAAAAAAAAAGGTAAATCTGTCCATTTTGTTCTTGGTCGAGAAAAATGTGTTGTATTGTTGTTTTGGTCGAAATTGGTTGTAGATCTACAAAAGATTTTACTTGTTTAGTTTGTTTCTTGTGTTGGTCTCTTCCTCATCAACACAAAAATTGTCTAAATCTAAAGTTGAGCTTAATAAGAAGAGACTTCTTGTTGTGAAAACTTGAAGTGGCCGTGAGTTTGACTTGTGTTGTATGTTGGAGTGCCATTGTGGTGCATTATTGTTTTGTTCTTGAAGTTGTTGATGTTGTGTTCATCTTAAAAGTTTCTCTTCATCCTATGTCTTAAAAGAACAATAGATCCAAAAATATTTTAAGACAAAATTGAAAAGTTGTTTGTGAGAAGACTTGCCAACATCACCTTTTTAGACTTGACAACCACTTTTCCTTAAAACAAGGAACCTTGTCTTGTGGAACTAGTAAGGTCAAACATCACCTTTTGAGTTCGAAAAAGTTACAAGACTTTATGTTTTCCTCCCAATAACAAGTCATCCATTACAAATGATATAAAAGGGACCAAGACTTCAAGTTGATGAACATATGTGGACCCGCGACCAATGACATGCTGCCACATCACCCTAGTTACTGTTCACATGATAATTAAGCTCAAATTTGGATGTTCTAGTTTCTAATTGTTGATTCTTGGTTTCATTAGTTGATCCTAGAACTAATTAACAAACTAGTAAACTCCTATTAGCTTGTCAATTAGTCCTTTGCATCCATTATTCATATTTACGTTTCTTTTGTGCTTTTGTCGTTTTTATAAATCGTAGTACTTCTTGGTTCAAGTTCGAACATAATTTCCTTGAGTCTTCAAACAAAGAATCCATTCCGACCAAGGAGTAGACCCACCCCTCGACTCATCACGAACTACAAACCGACTTGCAATATTTGTGAATCCAAGTGTGAGACGATCAAGTGTGTGAGAGTGTGGTGAGGTTGTTTCAAACTAACTTGTGTTTTGCTTAGTAGGTTTGTTCTTTTCTTTTCTCCTTTTTAGGTGCAATTACAATGGAACCCGCGGCTGCAAGTGCTATTTTGGCTAAACTTGAAGCCATTACCCGTCAATGGGAAGTGATAAATGAAAGGTTGGATCATATGGGAGTTCCAAAAGGAAGCAAGTGGGCTGCCCAGACACACGTCAAGATGAAGACTGTAGCTCATGTGAGCTAGTGAGCTACAAGGTAAAAATGCTATCCCCTACACTCCTATGAACGTAGTTGTGGTTTTGCCCAGTGTAGGAGTGCATGAGTTTCATTTTGTGATACTCTTGATATTGGTAGGTCGCACGAGGACCAAACTCTTGTTGTAGGTATGCAAGCACTAGTTGATCCTTTAGATGAAGAAATTGATTCTCCTCGTGAGAATGATTTGTGTCCATCTAGTGCTAGCACATACAACTTGACTAAGGTTCCATTACCAAGTGACGAGAGTATTCACACATTAGTTGATGCTTGTGAAAAACAAGGTGAGTCTACATTGGTATGTGAATTGCCAACAACTAGTGAGGGTGAGCAAAATGATCAACCGGGCGTAGATGATCTTGATTTGCTTGAATGTTTAGAAAACTCGAGTTGTGATTGTACATGTGAAGACGATTTTGATTGTGGTCCTTTGGCTGCCCATGATGGTTTGTATGTATGTGAGGACTACTCTTGTGAAAGAGAAGGTGATATGTGCTTAGAAATGCCATCTACTTCTTCTTTATGTGTTTCTTATGTTGGACATATTCCTAGTGGAGATTTTGAAACTAGTAGTAAGTGCATGCATGAGAACCCTTTATTTGAAGTTGACTTATAGAACACCTTTTTCAATCCTCTTTTTATTCATGATATTTCCAATGGTGATAAAGAGGGCTTGCTTAATTTCGAGGATGACACCCTAGGGGAAAGTGAGAGTGGCCGAGACCTAAACCCATGGTTACGTCTCCCATTTGACCCCGGTAACTTCTTAGGGTGTGAAGGAAAGATAGTTATTGGTAGGCCCACTTGCTTTAGTGACATTGCTATATGTGTTGTGTGGACTTAACTTTCAATTAGAGCACCACCCTTTGATGGTGATTCCTTTCGCCCACTCCTTTGTAACATTTTTGCTAAGTTCCTCGTGATTACAACAAAGGATGTGTGGTTATACCTTAAGTGTGTACCTCCTTGGCATGTTGATGTTTATTATGCTAACTCTAAACCTCATGTCATGAGGATGTGGTGCTTGGTTGTCTTTTCTTTGTGCTTGCAAGGTTTGGATTCGAGGTCGGATCCTTTTCAAAAAGGGGAGGATGATACGAGTCAATCAGCACTCATAGTTTTTGATGACGTCCTTGGAGGCCAACACATAAAGACTCAAGTCTTGGTCGCCTCGAGGATACAAGAGCATGCATGTAGAGACCGTGATGGGCACTTGATGGAGTAATCCCGAGTGTGGAAGGTTGCTTGGAGCACTGACTCGAGGACTCACGGTTTTTGGAACTTGAAGAAGGCACCTTTGGAGTGTTAGGACTCAATGTGAGAAGTCCTCAACACACTATGGCTGCACCTCATTAAGGGTGTTTTGGCCATTTCATCTTGCCTTTCAACACACCAAGGCCACCCCTTTGTCATTAAGGGTGTCTTGGTCATTTTGCCATGTAATAAGCTAGGCTATATATAGTTCCTTATTAGGTCTTTTCTCTTTAGTTGTTTATTGATGTAAGATTTGAAACATGGTAACACCTTTAGTTTTAGGGCTTGGAATAGCCACCAAATTGAAATGAGGGCAACAAGTGTGGATATCACTTGTGTTGCAATGTTGGCTTGATACGTTGGTGTTTAGAGGAGGTAAAGTTCCTCTTATGTCAACGTAGGAGTTAGGTGTTTGTTGTGTGTAGTATTAAGGGTCCAAGAGTCCACCAAATTCGTGGGTTCTTAAGATTATACCATCACTTGTCTAACTAACTATCCCTTTTGTTTATGTTGTAATCGTGTAGTTCATGTTCTTGTAATCTTATCCGTGTCATATTGTTGTTCTCATCTTATTGTTCTTCATCTTGTTATGATGATATAGTTTGGGTGTTGGCTGTTTTGGTGTGATAAACACCCTTGTTTATCTTGTTTGTAAGTTGTTCTTTAAACCGAAAGTTATTCTCTTTTGGCTCTCGGTTTTGTAGTGTGTTTTGTGGACTGTTTGGGGCGTTTTTGGTGCCATCCAAGTTTGTCTGATATAGCTCTTGGCATTGTTACCTGTTTGATTGCTTTGAACCTTTCATCCCACTCTGTAGACACGAAAAACATGTCAATCCTGGAGACCTGCAAGTTTTCCTCCTCACATAGGTAAATTAAGCCCAGATAAGCTTCATCAATAGAACTTCATTTCTTTTTTGAAGGCACTTACAATAGATGTCCTTTCTTCTGCCTGGGATTGTTACACTTTTAGCTGCTGCAGTAGCTGATCACTTTACTGAAGCTTGTATTGATGTTCCTCAAATAGAGGTCTAAGCTCTTTTTGTATGTAATTTGTTGATATATTAAGGACATGTACGATGGAGGGAAGACCAGGGTAAGGACGGCGGGAGGAGACTCAGAGCATTTTTTGGTTGAGATAGGGTTGCATCAGGGATCGACTCTTAGTCCATTCCTTTTTGTGTTAGTGATGGACGTGTTGACACGGAGTATTCAAGGCGAGGTGCCTTGGTGTATGTTATTTGCTGATGATGTAGTGCTAATTGATGAGACGCGGGGGTGTGTGAATGAAAAATTAGAGGTTTGGCGGTAAACCCTTGAGTCATAGGGGTTCAAGTTGAGTAGGTCCAAGATGGAGTATTTGGAATGCAAGTTTAGTGACTTGAGGCAGGAGGACGAAGTGGTGGTGAGGTTGGATTCCCAGGATGTTTGTAAAAAGGATAGCTTTAAGTATCTTGGGTCTGTAATTCAGGAGAATGGTGAGATTGATGAGGATGTCGCTAAACGCATTGGAGCAGGTTGGATGAAGTGGAGGCTCGCCTCGGGAGTGTTGTGCGATAAGAAGGTGTCCCTTAGGCTTAAAGGCAAATTCTTTAGAGTGGCAGTCCGTCCGGCCATGTTGTATGGAGCGGAGTGTTGGCCAGTCAAGCACTCCCACATCCAAAAATTGAAAGTGGCGGAAATGAGGATGTTGCGTTGGATGTGTGGGCTTACTAGAGGGGACAGAGTTAGGAATGAGATTATTCGGAAGAAGGTGGGAGTGGCTTCGGTGGAGGACAAGATGCAGGAAGGAAGACTGAGATGGTTTGAGCATGTGATGAGGAGGGACGCGGATGCCCCAGTTCGCAGGTGGGAGAGGCTAACGTTGGATGGCTTTAGGAGGAGTAGAGGTAGGCCGAAGAAATACTGGAGAGAGGTGATTAGACACGATATGGAGCAGCTGCAACTTTCTGAGGACATGACCCTAGATAGGAAGGTGTGGAGGTCGCGGATAAGGGTAGTAGGCTAGTGTAAGTGTGAGGGTTGTAGCAAGCAGTTAGGAGAGATCTTGTGTAGTTGGGTTAGGAATCCTAGGACTGTGTGCATAGGGGTCTGTGGGTTGTGAGTAGGGGTGTACAAACTGAAACGTTAAGTCAAACCAAACCGAGGAAAAAAACCGACTTATGGTTTGGTTTGGTGTTCAAAAAAAAAAACCGATCATTCTTGGTTTGGTTTGGTATTAGCAAAAATAAAATCAAACCGAACCTAAATCGAACCGACATAATACATATATAATTTTAATTTTTTATACGTAAAAAAATATTACTTATAATCTACTTTCTAATTACTTTTATAACTTTTTTATATTCAGAAAATAGATATATATTCTTGGGCCTTTAATTATAATATTTTGGGAAAAGGACATGAACTGACCATTTTAAAAAGAAATGACTCACACTATGAAAATATGGACAATTGGAGCCAGTCGACCTAATTTATTTCCTTTTTTTAGCCACTTGGCCCAAAACCACTCTCCTTACACAATTACGGAATTTAAATGCTCTTTATAGTTGTTACTCTTAAATCACTTTTCTTTTCTAAATATACTTTGTCAAATCTTCTTTTTTTTCTCCTCTATTATGCATCGATCAATCTATTGTATTTTATGATCAATATCAAAAATTGATTTGTTGTTTCTTGCATTGGAGCATTGAAAACTATGGACATGAAGCAAAAAATAGGAAATAAAGGAAAGTTAAAATTAACGGATAAAGTGATCAATTTTGACCTCAAATTTGTTGTTAATGATGATTATTTTACAGAATCATTACATACAGGTTTGTACTTGAAGCAATGTCATAGTTCTTTAAACTTGAAGAAGTAAAAAATAAAATAATGAGGTTACAAGGTAAGAGAAAAGTCATGTCTTGGTCCATGTTCTTCTCAGAGGCTGATTCAATCACGGTGAGTCGGAGATATTCTCCTTAAAGGCTGACTCAATCACGGTGAGTCGGAGATGTTTTGATGCATGTAAAGATAAAAAAAAGAATATGCCAATAGATACTCTTTTATAC
Organism: Capsicum annuum; assembly: GCF_002878395.1. NCBI lineage: Eukaryota > Viridiplantae > Streptophyta > Magnoliopsida > Solanales > Solanaceae > Capsicum > Capsicum annuum. The sequence continues at coordinate 102,997,066 of NC_061119.1, forward strand.
CAGATTGATACACATTTTTTAAAAGAGAGAAGGGAACCTTTGCATGCACATACAGTCTCTATACCCAATTGATACTCTTTTATACTAGTTTGATACACTTTTATACCACATTGATACACTTTTTTTTTTAAAAAAGAAGGGGAACCTATGGATGCATATGCAGTCTTTATACCCATTTAATACATTTTTATGTCACATTGATACACTTTTATACTACATTGATATACTTTTTAAAAAAGGGAGAGAGAATTCTTTGCATGCACATGCAATCCCTATACTCAGTTGATACTCTTTTATACCACATTGATACACTTAAATTCAACATCAGATATTCACTGACCTCCGTATTTTATCATTATTGAAACTAAAATTGAAGTTGAAGCCATTATTTTGTATCAATTTTGAGCAAATTTACAATGGGAAAAAATTATAGGAAGCTAATTGAATGCAGATTTTTGGAGATTTTATACAAAATTTATGGAATAAGAAAGATTAATTGAAGTATCGAAAAAGGTAAAAGAATGGAGGTTTGGGAGTTTGAATGGAAAGGAAATTGTAAATGAAAAGGAAAGAAAGAAAGAGAAAGTTACTTTAACGACATTTTCGATTATGTTTAAGCATATGACAGTGAAGGTTAGCTAGTGAAATTAATTTGTGGCTATTTATAGGGTATTTAATTTTGAGTGCTATTTTTATGATATTATTTTAGTTTTAGATGCTATTGTTGTCCTTTTCCCTAATATTTATCCATTAGTAACAGATTAATACAAAACCCAATATTAATATAAAAACCTATAACTCTTCAAATTGCTTTACTTTACATTTTACTTTCCAAGTTTTCAGAGAGTTCTCATTATTTCCTCATCTTACTTTCATCTTACTTTTCTCATTCTCCTCATTCGTCAAGTTTTGATTTAGGTTTGTTTCTCTTCTTTCTCCAATTCTTCATTCTTCTTTATGCTCGCATTTTATGTGAACGAAACTTTCAGACAAACTATTATGACTAGTGACTTACAAATTGAACCACTGAGTATCCACATAATATTACTTTGAGAAATAGTAGTTTAAACTTCTTAGTAATTTGCCAACTTAATTTTAATTGGAACTACTCTATAACCATTGTTTTTTTTTTTTTAATCTTTTTAGTGAAATCATTTAATTTTTTCTTCAGTCACATTATAATTGTAAAAAAATCGAGAAAAAAACTGAAAAACCGAAAAAAACGAAAAAAACCGATTATAACCGAAATATAAAAACCGATTGTATATTGGTTTGATTTGGTTTGTAGATTTAGAAAACCGACATTGTTGGTTTAGTTATATTTTAATGAAAAACCGAACCAACCCGACCTATGTACACCCCTAGTTGTGAGTGTATGTTACTACTAGGTGGGTGTCCTATTCCCTATTTCTTAGTTTCCTTTTTCTTATTTTGTGTTGCCCTTATTTCTCGTATTTCGTATTTCTTTGATTTCTATTTTATTATTTCTTACTCCTTATTTCTGTAATGTCATCCATCCCCTTGTTTATTATTCTTTATCTTGAGCCGGGGGTCTATCGAAAACAACCTCTGTACTTCTTCGGAGGTAGCGGTACGGACTGCGTACATCTTACCCTCCCCAGACCCCACTTTGTGGGAATACACTGGGTTTTTTGTTGTTGTTGTTTCAGTCCTTTTCCTACCATCATATTGACAAGTGTTTGTATCATTTCATTAGGAAAAGAAGACTGGATGAATTGTGTCTTGAGAGATTTCAGCAATACAGCCGTACATTTATACAGTCATGGATCCTTCAAGGTAGTTGATATTCATCAAGTCTATTTGATACCTCTTTTTTTGATGTCAATGATTGCTGCCGATATGATCACTAGGGCATCTGGATTGCTCAGTAACATTTAGCTTTTGATAATCAAACCTAATTTTGCTATTCTCGTTGCAGAGTAAAGAGACTTCCTATCTGTGTTCTTATAATTTGGTTTGACCTGTTTGGAATAGCATTATTTGGGTAGAGTCTGTGTAACAATAGTCTAGCACTCTGGCTATCATTAGATAGGGCATCATCACACTAGTAGAGGAAGCATTAAAATTTTCTGGATGCAATGTTTCAAGATATATAATTCTCTAACAGCTATCTACACCAATCTTTGAAGAAACATAATTTTGTAACAGATTTCTATCAATTCTATCAGTGGTTGGAATGCTGCCTATATGAGAGGTAGAACATCTAGATTGCTCAAACCTTGAGCTTTTGGTAATCAAAACTGATTATCACTATTCTCATTGCTGAATTGGAATGTTATTCTCAATGGAATGGGGACTATAAGTTACAAGGTAGAATAGCATAACTTGAGTAGAGTTTGTGTAACAAAAGTCAGCACTAGCTATCATTAGAAAGGCTAGTAGAGTAGACACTAAAATTTTCTGGATGCAATGGTTCAAGATATATAATTCTCTAACAGAGCTACACAATGTTTCAAGAAATATAATTTATAACAGATTTCTATCAATTCTATCAGTGCCTGGAGTGCTGTCTTTATGTTAAGTAGAAACATCTGGATTGCTCAAACCCTGAGCTTTTGGTAATCAAACTTGATTTTCACTGTTCTCATTGCTGAGTTATAGGATATTCTCTATGGAATGAGTATGAGTTACAAGGTACAACAGCATTATTTGATACACTTCTCATTGCTGAGTTAGAATGATATTCTCCGTAGAATGAGACTACGAGTTACAAGGTAGAATAGCATTACTTGAGTAGAGTGTGTGTAACAATAGTCTAGCACTCTAGCTATCATTAGAACAGAAATCATCATACTAGTAGAGTAGACAGTAAAATTTTCTGGATGCAATGTTTCAAGATATATAATTCTCGAACAGATATCTACACGCAATGTTTCAAGAAATATAAGTTATCACAGATTTCTATAATTCTATCAGTGGCTGGAGTGCGCCTATATGATAAGTAGAACATCTGGATTGCTCAAACCTTTAGCTTTTGGTAATCGAACCTAATTTTCACTGTTCATATTGCAGAAAAGAGACTTTCCATCTGTGTTCTTATAATTTGGTTTGACCTGTTTAGAGTTAGAATGTAATTCTCTATGGAAGAATGAGACTATGGCTTACAAGATGAATAGCATTTACTTGAGTATAGGCTGTATAACAGTAGTCTAGGTATCATTAAAAAGGACATCATCACACTAGTAGTGTAGAAATGAATTTCAGACAAAATGTTTCAAGAAATATGATACTATAGCAGACATCCATCAATGCTTAATTATATTTTTTGGAGTGTCATTTTTTGTACATCTATGTCAAGTTACTCTTATTGAAGAGTATGCCTTCATTTCTGTGAAGAAATGAAAGTTGGGCTAACTAAACCCAAAACTAGCTCATTAGAGGATGATTGTCCAATATCATATAAAGATACCACAACATATTTACTCAACCAATGTGGGACTTAACATTTCCCACTCACTCAAGACAACTGGAGCGTGGATAATATAACATGGGGCACCACATTGATAAGTGTAATAACGAGGATGAATGATTGATGGATCTGGCTTTGGTTTTGATACCCTGAGAGAAACATAGCACGGAAGAAAGCATGAAGAATATAATCATTAAAGACATAGTATTCGTAAACAAGAGTGTGCTCTTACCTAAAGTTTAAGCTGTTAGAGAGTGTTAAAATGTAAGTAGGAATAGGAATAGTATATAGACCCCTACTTGGAAAAGGAGTCTAGTGTAGTATCTATAAATAGGTCTCAGTGGAATAATTTAGATACATAATTCAATAATATTTTCTTTTTTATTTCTCGCGTGGTATCAAAGCATTGGTGAGAAACTTCAGAGGAAAAAAAAAAGAAATCTCAGTCACTGTGCGTCAATTTCCGGTGACTGGTTTGTGTCATCTTCTGTTTGGTGAGTGTTGTGTGAAAAACCAACACTACACAAGTCTCAGAAATCTCAAGTGACGCAACCCCAACCAGAACTTCCAGAAAATGCCTCATGCGCTCTCAAGCGCCAAAGAAGGTGTGATTTTCTGGTGAGATCTATGTCACGCGCCAGAGATGCCGATCGTTTTGGAGTCGTCCAGATCTGGTACCAGTTCCGATTAGACTCCAGCAACTGTTTCCAGATTTTGGCAGTATTTTTTTGACTTTCAGAGATCTATTTCCGGCGACTTTTTTTTTTCAGTGAGGTCGCCTCTTCATTCTGAGGCTGTTCCTAAAGTAATTTCTTGATTCCGATCAGTTTCCGACAATCAAATCTAATTTTCCGGCGATTGACCACCTGTTTTTCAGATTCCAGCAAAGTACTTCCAAATTTGTTGCTTGATTTAGCCTGTGTGTAAATCTAAACTCTTAATGAGGAGATCAGAAAATCAGATGTCATAGTCCATGAAGAATTGATGAGGGGGAGGTCGTTTTGGAAGATCTCGACCTAGGTGTAGTTAGTGTAAAAGGCTTGGACACACTCGTGACATATACTATTCTCGATTGAAGTGTAATTATTGTAATAGGCTTGGACATACTCGTGACATATGTTATTCTTTGCATGGTCGACCACCTAAAAATGCTCATGTTGCTCAGTCTAACACCACAGATAATCAATGAGTGTGTTTATCTGGGAAGGAATTTAATGAGTATTTTCAATATCGAACAAGTAAGCACATATCTCTACTAGTAGCCTCAATTGCACAAGCTCCTACCTTTGGCTCATGGGTTGTAGACTCCGGCACTGCTGATCATATTTCTGATGATAAATCACTTCTATTAAATATTATTTATTCGCGGTTTCTTCCAATTGTCACTTTAACCGATGGTAACCAAACTAAAGCAAAAGGAGTTGGACAAGCTAGATAGGTCTCATTTGTTTACACTTAATGGAGGTCTGAATTTGAATGGTTCAGACTTCAAACAATCAAGTGCATTTGTTTTTTATTATGATTTTAGCTCTTAATAGGTTTGAATCTCTAAATCATTCAAATCTTGAACTAAGATTTAATATCACTAAGAGGTATTCTTGTGTTGAATGATATTCGCCACCACTCTATCCACAATCACCAGCCATCACCACTACCACTTCTTCCACCACCACCATTGTCAACCACCACCAACCACCTCTAATCACCACCATCAACCGCCACCGCGATCACAACCACCATTGACAACCAATATCGGTATTAACCATTATGGTCAGCCGCTGCCAAACCTACCACCTCCATTATTCTAATTATATTCATCGTCACCGCCACCACAAATGCCAACACTAATTCTAATGCCACTACCATCATCAACCACTACCGACCAATTCCTACTATCGATCAACTCATCTATCACAACTAGCACCATCGCTAACTACCACTAACACATCATAAACCTCCACACATTCTTCAACCACCGCCACCATCATTGTCACCGATATTGTCAGCTCTACCACCACTTCAACCACTACCATCACTATAATCTATCTCAACTAACAACCATCTACACTATCACAGCCAACATCGTCTCCAACTACCACCAACATATCGTCAAACATCATGCATTCATTTTTCAGCCATTGCAATCAATACCTCCAATAACTAATATCAACCAACTTTACATCACAACCACCACCACCACTACCAATCACCACCGTCACAACAGTCACTACAATACCATCTCTACCATAACAACTATCACTGCCAACATTACAAGACACTAATATCAATCATTTCCACCACAACGATTAGTACAAACCATCTCCACTGTTAACAAACATAAATGTAAGGACTGTAAAGTCATCTTGAGTGAGCATCTTTCGACCCAGCACAAGCCTCTGGTGATGGACTTGATAATCAAGAAGAGAAGGGCCGGGAAGGGTTGACCTAGAATTAAGTGGGGAGGCTTGACGTCAGTTAGTGCGCTGGAGATAGGGGAAAAGGTGGCGGGAATGGGGGTGTGGGAGTGCAGGGGAGACGTGGATGTTATGTGGGATAGGGCTGCCAGCTGCATCACGGAGACTGCAAGAGAAGTGTTGGGTGTTTCGAGGGGTCGGGCAGGACGGCATAAGGGGGACTGGTGGTGGAATGAAAAAGTTAAAAAGAAAGTGGAGATTAAGAAGGAGGCGTATGTTAAGTTGATTGAGAGTAATGATGAAGAGGAGAAGCGGGTGAATAGGGAGGTGTACAAAGTAGCAAGGAAGGAGGCTAAGTTAGCAGTTACGGCTGCTAAGACAGCAGCGTTTGAGAGACTGTATGTGGGGTTAGAGGAGAAAGGCGGGAAAAGAGATTGTATAGCTGGCTAAAGATAAGGAGCGGAAGGGTCGTGATCTCGATCAAGTGAAGTACATTAAGGGGGAGGATGGTAGAGTTTTGGTGGAGGATGTTCACATTAAGAAGAGATGGCAGGAGTATTTTCATGGCTTGTTGAACGAGGAGGAGGACAGAAGCATTGAGTTAGGGGAGCTGGAGCACTCGGAGGAAAATCGCGATTTCAGTTACTGTAGACGTTTTAAGGTTGAAGAGGTCAGAGAGGCTATTCGTAGGATGCGGAGGGGTAGGGCGACGGGGCCTGACGAAATTCCGGTGGATTTTTGGAAGTATACTGGTGGAGCAGGCTTAAGGTGGTTGACTAATTTGTTTAACGGCATTTTCAAGACTGCGAAAATGCGTGAGGCTTGGAGATGGAGTACGATAATTCTGTTATATAAAACAAGGGTGGCATTCAGAGTTGCAACAATTATAGGGGTATTAAGCTGTTGAGTCACACTATGAAGATTTGGGAGAGGGTGGTTGAGCGGAGATTGGGGAGGGTCGTGTTCATTTCGGAGAATCGGTTTAGATTTATGCCTGGTCGCTCGACGACAGAGGCAATCCACCTGGTGAGAAGATTGGTAGAGCAGTATAGAGAAAGGAAGGGGGATTTACACATGGTGTTCATCGACCTGGAGAAGGCGTATGACAAAGTCCCTAGGGAGGTTCTTTGGAGATGCTTGGAGGTGAAAGGGGTCCCGACGGCGTACATCAGAGCTATTAAAGACATGTACGATGGAGGGAAGACTCGGGTGAGGACGGCAGGAGGAGACTCAAAACATGTTCCGGTTAAGACACGGTTGCATCAGGGATTGACTCTCAGTTCGTTTCTGTTTGCGCTGGTGATGGACGTGTTAACGCGGAGTATTCAAGATGAGGTGCCTGGGTGTATGTTATTTGCAGATGATGTAGTGCTGATTGATGAGACCCGGGGGAATGAAAAATTAGAGGTTTGGAGGCAAACCCTTGAATCTAAGGGGTTTAGGTTGAGTAGGTCCAAAACGGAGTATATGGAATGCAAGTTTAGTGACTTGAAGCAGGAGGACAGAGTAGTGGTGTGGTTGGATTCCAAGGATGTTTGTAAGAGGGATAGTTTTAAGTATCTTGGGTCTATGTTCAGGGGAATAGCGAGATTGATGAGGATGTCTCTAAATGTATTGGAGCAGGTTGGATGAAGTGGAGGCTCGCCTCGGGAGTGCTGTGTGATAAGAAGGTGCCTTTAAAGCCTAAAGGCAAGTTTTATAGAGTGACAGTCTGTCCGGCCATGCTGTATGGTGCGTTGTGTTTGCCAGTCAAGAACTCCCACATTAAAAAATTGAAGGTAGCGGAACTGAGAATGTTGCGTTGGATGTGTGGACTTACTAGAGGGGATAGAGTTAGGAATGAGATTATCCGGGAGAAGGTGAGAGTGGCTTCGGTGGAAGATAAGATGCGGGAAGGAAGGCTGAGATGGTTTGGGCATGTGATGAGGAGGGGCATGGATGCCCTAGTTCGTAGGTGTGAGAGGCTAGCTTTGGATGGTTTCAAGAGGAGTAGAGGTAGGCCGAAGAAATACTATAGAGAGGTGATTAGACATGACATGGAGCTGTTACAGCTTACTGAGGACATGACCCTAGATAAGAAGGTGTGGAGGTCGCGGATAAGGGTAGAAGGCTAGTGCGTGTGTGGGTTGTAACTAGTAGTTAGGGAGCTCTTGTGTAGCTGGGTTAGTAATCCTAGGACTGTGTCCATTGATAGGAGCCGCTAGTGTATGCTACTACTAGATGTGTGTCCTTTTCCTATTTCTTATTTTCGTATTGCTCTTATTTTCATGTCTCTCTTATTTCTATTTTTATTATTTCTTATTTCTTATTTCGGTTATGCCACCTATTCTCTTTCACGTATTATGATGACCTTGTTAACTTTTCTTTATCTTGAGCCCGGGGGTCTATCGAAAATAGCCTCTCTACTTCTTCGAAGATAGCGGTATGGACTACGTACATTTTACCCTCCCCAGACCCCACTTGGTGGGAATACACTGGTTTTGTTGTTGTTATTGTTGTATATTTAATTAATTTTTATTTGGATTGCATTTTTTATTATATATACAAATAAATAAATTTTGCACATTTAGATGTGAAAAACAAACAGTCTTAATCATTCAGTTTTCAAATCTAGAGACAACATCTTAATCATTCAGATATGCATTCAAATTTTGACGTCTGAATCAAAATAAAAACAAATGCAGCCTAAAACAATCTCCTCGAGCCTGGATTGGAAAGTTCAGCACAGTAATTCAGAAGTTTGGCATGATGCGTTGTGAAGCTGATCACTCTGTGTTTTATAGACATTTTGCTCCAAATCTTTATATTTATGTAGTGGTTTATGTTAATGATATCGTTATTATCGGCAATGATTAAGATGGTATCATTAATTTGAAGCCCAATCTCTTTTAGCATTTCCAGGCTGAAGACCTCGGCAGACTGAAGTATTGTTTTGGTATTGAAGTTGTTCAGTCCAGATTATTTCGCAACACAAGTATGCCTTCGTCATTCTCAAGGAGACATGAATGATGGGATGTAAACCTATCAACACTCATATGGATCTGAATACTAAACTCCTGCCAGGACAGGGGGAGCCACTCAATGATCCTGGAAGATATACACTTCTAGTTGGTAAGTTGAATATCTCACAGTGATCGAACCTGACATTTCCTATCCCGTGAGTGTTGTAAATCAATTTATGGATTCTTCTTGTGATAGTTATTGGGATGTAGTTGTTCGCATTGTACGATATATCAAGTTAGATATCTCCAGGTAAAGGAATACACTTCGACTAAGTTGCTCGGACTCGGGTGCGGATCCAAGAATCGGATTCCTCAAAAGTTAAATTTTAAGATTCAGGGGTACGAATTCGAGTATGGATACAAATGCGGGGATTCATCTAAAAAAAATTAAATATTATAAATATAGAGTTATAAAAATATTCTAAAAATCCGCTATTGAACAAAATCGAGAAAGCATCCTAACTTAAAACATTTATTCAAAACAACAACAACAAACCCAGTATATTCCCACATTGTAGGGTCTGGGGAGGGTAGAATGTACCTAGTTCATACCATTACCTCTAAAGAAGTAGAGAGGCTGTTTCCGATAGACCCCCAGCTCAAGACAAAGGACAGTATATATAGAAAAAACATCAAATGCATGGAACATGATAAAATAACATAGGTATGACATCCACCAAAAATATTTTACACTGCCAAACAAAGACACCAAAGCCCTCCTACCTAATGCCTACGACTCAACCACACACCTTAGCTCTCTATCCTAATGTTTTTCCTCCACACCTTCCTATCTTGGGTCATGTCCTCAGTCAGCTGTAACTGCTCCATTCACGTTTAATCACTTCCCTCCAGTATTTATTCGGTCTATACCCCTACCCCTCTTGAAACCATCCAAGGCCAACCTCTCACACCTACGTACCGAGGCATTCGTGCCTCTCCTCATCACATGGCCAAACCATCTCAACCCAACTTCCCGCATTTTATCCTCCACCGACACCACTCTCACCTTCTCCCGAATAATCTCATTCCTAACCCTGTCAGCCCTTGTAAAACCACACATCCAACGCAACGTCCTCATTTTCGCCACCTTCAACTTATGGATATGAGAATTCTTAACCGGCCAACACTCCACTCCATATAACATAGTCGGGCGGATTGTAGCTCTATAGAATTTGCCTTTCAGCTTAGGGGGCACCTTCTTATCGCATAAAATTCCCGAAGCGAGCCTCCATTTCATCCAACCTGCCCCAATACGGTGAGAGACATCCTCATCTATCTCTCCATTCCCCTGAATCGTAGACCCAAGATACTTAAAACTATCCCTCTTGCAAACCGCCTGAGAATCCAACTTCACTACCACCTCCTCCTCTTGCCTCGAGTCACTAAACTTGCATTCCAAGTACTCCGTCTTAGTCCTACTCAACCGAAAACCTTTAGACTCCAAGGTTTGTCGCCAAACCTCTAGCTTATCATTAACACCTTGTCGCGACTCATCAATCAAAACTACATCATCCGCAAAAAGCATACACCAAGGCACCTCGCCTTGTATGCTCCTCATCAACACATCCATTACCACGGCAAAAAGAAACGGACTAAGAGTCGATCCCTGGTGCAACCTTGTCAAGACCGGAAAATGCTCGGAATCTCCTTCCACTATCCTTACTCGAGTCTTCGCCCCCCCATACATGTCCTTAATCGCTCTGATGTACGCCACAGGAACCCCTCTCGCCTCCAAGCATTAATTCAAAACATTAATTTAAATATTAGGTTAAATTCTTTTTTGACAGAGGTTCTATTTATAATGTTATTCATGAAGACCATTTTAGACTTTTTTCAATTTTAAACCAATTTATTTTTCCTTGACAGGGGTTAGGATTCATTTATTTTAGTTACTTTACTATTTTTAGTTACTTTTGCCATTAGTTTTACTTTTCAAGTACGAGTAGTATTAGAAATTCCCAATTTTTCAAAGCGTTTTATTTAGTTACTATTAGTATTAGGAATTTCTTTTGCTTACGTGTATTTACCAAAAAAAGTATAATTACGTAACTGCTGTCAAAATATATATATTTGATTGTTTTTATTTTCTTAAAAAAATAACGACACAATCAAATAAAACCATTGAAACGACATTTATTTTTTTAATATGCCGTCTGCTGTTTTTCCCACCTTAGTCTTCGATCATCAGTTTTGTTTGTGTATGTTTCTTCCCTATATGTTGCTGTCGCAGTCGCACATTGACAGCTAACATGTCTCTGTTTCTTCCCAAGCACATCGACAATGCCTTCTCTATTTGTGAACTTTACAGTCGCCAGTGAAGTCGTCAGTCAGAATTTTTCAGTTAAGTCGTCGGTCTATTATCCAATGTTTCCCCTCAAATTTCTTCCTGAATTCGGTCAACCTCATTTGACCGAATCGAAGACGATGGAAGCACTTGAACCCGCGTCAGTCTCGTGTCGAGACGGGTTCGGCGGCAAAACCCCCGAATTCGAGCAACATAGCTCTTCGAGGATCGAGGTCATGGGCAAAATGTTTGATATACAGACATTGATTGGGAAGGATCGCCTTGTGATAGACGTTCTTCATCCGAATATTGTGTTTAGTAGAAGGTAATTTGGTGTCGAGGAAGAGTAAGAAACAAAGAGTGGTTGCTCGATCTAGTGTAGAAGCAAAATATCGAGCAATGACGGTAGCTACTTGTGAGCTAGTTTGGATTAAACTGTTGCTGAGAGAGTTAAAATTTGGAGAAATCAGTGAAATAGAACTTGGTCTGACAACCAAGCGACTTTTCATATCGCATCAAACTCGGTATTTCATGAGAGGATTAAGCACATTGAGGTTGATTATCACTTTGTAAGAGAAAAGATACTTTCCAGAGATTTTACAAAACTTGTGAAATCAAGCGATCAATTTGCAGATATTTTCATCAAGTCCCTCACTAGTCTTCATATTAATTACATTTGTAACAAGTTCGGTGCATCCGACTTGTATGCACCAGCTTGAGGGGGAGTGTTCGAATTTGAGTAGGAATAAGAATAGTATATAGAATCATATTTGGAAAAGGACTGTAATGTCAGTGTCCTAGTTATGAAAGGAATCTAATGTAGTATCTAGAAATTGAGTCTCAATGTAATAATTTAGATACACAATTCAATAATATATATATTTTTTTTATTTCTCGCAGAGAGAATACAGTTCTATTTACTTAATTATGGATTTAACACTCCCCCTAAAGTGCAAGCCTAATTTTTTTCATGGACCAAGTGCGTGGACATTCTTTCTCGTATTGAGTAGCAGTGAGACTCGAAGCATGGACCTTTGTTTGCTCTGGTATCATGTTACTAAATGGATCTTAGCCTAACTACACCTTGAAAGTTAGCTCATGAAAGAAAGATTGTCCAAGAGGGGGAGACCGGATTCCTGCAAGCATCTGGTGGACATTATGGAAGGAGAGAAATGCAAGATGCTTTGAAGATAAAAGCAACAATATTCAAAAGATCCGTATGAACTGCCTTAGTCTTCTATATTTTTGGTGTAAATGGCAGGTACGGTGGGGGATATAGAACTTTTTGTTGATTTTATAGGTAAACTGTAAAGCTCCACAGATTAGTTCCTGTGGCTTTCTAGTTTTTGCCCTATGGGATGTAATGCTCATTTTCATCATTGTTTGGATGATGAAATTTTGTGAATATACATTACCTTTCCCCCCAAAAAAAAAGACGGGGAGACCATAATCCCTTTCCTCATCCAATGTAGGACATAACGGTTTCTTTTTCCGACACTTTGTTTTCTCTTTATCTTTTGTCTTGTATCTCAACCTCACACAACCCAAAGCTCCTCTTCGGGCTCAGTAATCTCCAACTTCAAAAATTTATCCTAATCATTTTATAGTGTTTTTGAATTCCTTCTTTATGTCGGAGTGACAAGTTATTGTAACTTCTTTGCTTAAACTTTACTTTCAAGTTGATATATCCTTACTAGCATTAATTTTCTTTTGCCACTCTGCCTCCATCTCCGTAACTCCCAACAATTTTCTAGCTTAGGCAAAGTGCTTGTGGATGGAAAAGTCATTACCAAAGCAGGGTCTCAAATCTCTGATAAAGCTGTTGTGGAGATCATGGCTGAAATTCCCAAGTACGTATGCAGGTGAATATCCTCCTCTGAGCCTATGTTTTTCTTTTTGACTTACTTTGAGATCTCTGCAGCTCTCTGACTTGTTTGTTGATGTTGACTCAGAGGAGGACATAAACTGGAGGCTGCGATTGAAAACCTGGAGATCGATGTTGCAGGAAAAGTAGCTCTTGATTCAGGCTTGTCTACTGGAGGATTTACTGATTGTTTACTTCAGTATGGTACTTCATTTGTCTATGGAGTCGATGTAGGATATGGACAGGTAACATCACCGGACTTAAAAGCTGATGCTCCTAAAGCTTCTACGTTTTTGAATTCTCTTTTATTGGTTTCAATTACGCAAGTTAAGGTCCTGAGTCGTCCACTTTGACATGATTGGAGACGAAATGGAACAGACATTAAATCTACATGGTGCCATGCTTGTTGGAGCAGCTCTAGCGAATAACATTTTATTTGTCAAAAGATGGAGGAGAAAAGGAACTTTGTGTCTATGGATGGCAAACGGGCGGGTCGAGCCAGATATGGGCGGATAAAAAATGGGTCAAGTAAAACCGGATAAATTATCCGACCCGACCCATATTTGATATGGATAAAAATGGACAAACCCAATGGATAATATGGATATCCATAGTATCCGTAGTCATAGCAATACAATACTGATCCATACTATGGATATCCATTTTGCCCTGTATGTTGCAGCCATCACTTGACCATCAAATTCAGACATCCAATTGCTTAAAATCATCAAAAATTGATCCGTAAAATCGAGAAACTCAACAAAAACACAATCTGTAATTAAGCAATAGGAGTTTAAACACAATCTGCTAAGTATCTCCAAAGAACTTCTGAAATCTGCTGCGACCCATTGTGCCTCCATGTCCACACCCTCTACCATCCATGGCACTTGCATCAACTCTCCTGCACTCTCAGGCTGCAATTTGAAAGTCAAACTTGAGTACCTCCGTTAACAGAGAAGAATATAAACCAGTAAAGTCAAGCAGAGCACAATATCATATACAAACTTGAGCACCTCCATTAACAGAGCATATAATGCAAGTATCTCCTTACACCACTGTTAGTACAAGAACCTTTTGAGTAGGACCGTAGTTCAATTTTCTACGCATGAAATTATGTAATGCTATAGGATTAGAAGAAACATAAAAGAAGAGATAGTATAGAGGACATCTTATTGTATGTTTCGGAATCAGAAAAACCTTAAAGAGGGAATT
>NC_061119.1:103014271-103021775 GCF_002878395.1 Capsicum annuum
GATGTTCCCATCTACCCGTTGCCACACAAAGATGACTAGCTAATTCCAGAGAGCGTACTTGGTGAAATAGTACTGCCTTCAAAATACAAAAGACCTCCAGGAAGACCTGCAAAGAAAGATCGTGAAAAATCAGGCCGGGATATATTTGAAAAGAAGAACATCAACTCATGTGTTGCTTGTGGGGCTAAGGGTCACAATAGGCGTTCTTGTAGAAAATATCGAAAATGATACATTTCTCCTTCTGTATTATTGCTTAAAACTTTGTTTTCATTTTTTATAAACTTGAACTATTTTTTTTTAGTTAATAAATTTAATCATCATTTGACAAGTGAACACAGTAAAATCTGAATTCTGCATATGTATATGTTGCAAGATTTGAACATTGCATATGTATTTTGAATCTGCAGTTCATATGTATTTTTAACATTGAATATACTTTTTAGGTTAAAGTTGGTAACTTTGATTAACCAAACACTTATTTAGTTCGTAATTGTTCATTGATTTAGCCACATATGACATATTCTGCAAATCTATGTTTGAATTCTAAAATCTTAGCGCTGCATATGTATTTATATGTTAAAAATACATTTAAATGTATAATACATATGTATTTTTAATAAAAAATATTAACACTGCATATGTATTTTTGTAAAATAAAATCTCACCATAAATTACAGAACTGTATTAAAAGTTCAAATTTATCTTTAATTTGAGTTTTATTTATAATCATATTAAATGGACACATCAAAATACATATTAGTTATGAACAATATGTATTTTTGAAAAGCTTACTATTAACACTGCATATGTATTTTTAAGCTAAATTTTATTTATAATGCTTACATATTTTTTAGCAAAATAAGAACAATGCATATGTATTTTCTAACATTGCATATGTATTTTTAACATAACATTGACATTTTTAAACTAAAAATTTCAGATATATTTTTAGGCATAACATTGCATATATATTTTTTAGGCATAAAATTTCCTGCATATGTATTTTTAGCATAATATGAACAATACATATGTATTTTTTAACTAAATCACAAAGTAAAAGGAAGAACACCATAAAAGACTCAGATTAAACTTCAAAACTGAATTAATTTCATTCAGTTAAAATAAGTACTATTATAACCTACAATTAGAACCACTTCAAAACATCCAAATTAATTTGTATAATCAGTACCTACATCCATAAACCAGCGTCTAAATTATATAAAGTAATAAATCCATCATCCATCATACATCAAAAACTTCAGTTACACTAGTTATTCTACTTTGCCTTGCAGGCCTCAAAGGTACTTCGACATCACTATGAGCATTTGCGTCTTGCTTTCTGGTCCCATATTCCCACAAAAGTGTAGCATATCTTATACGGAGTGTATTGGGGTTGAACTACTTCGCAAGAACTTTATGACCATAAGAAAGACACTCTGCATATGTAACCATATAGACACCACAATCCCTACAAAAATAATAAAAAGGAACACATATGTGCTTTAATATATATTTTACAAACATACAATTTTGTTATATGTAAATTAAATAACTTACAAGCTTCCGCTCGATTGTTGAGGCAAACTCTCTTGAAATAACACATCAAATATATCTGAGCAGTCTTTGTCTTTGTATCTTGAATGATTTTCAACATCAATTCCTTTCTTAACGTAGAAATCACAATGTTGGAGACACAATGGGGTAATCGCAGCTAATTTCTCAATGACATCAAGAACAGTCGAATAATGACCAGATGATTCATATGAATCATATAGGAATATGCCCCTCTCTGAGAAAGATAAAATTGCTAGCACCCAATGATGTTTTTCTTTTATATTTACTGGAATATAAATGTCTTCCACTGTATGCCATGACACAGCAACATGCATACGGAACCCATGTATTCATTAAGATGTACCACCTGTCCTCCTGCCGTAAGGTTTGCAGCATCCGCAGAATAAATATCATGAACAGACCTAATTATGTTCATAAAGTTGCAATCTACTGTGTTGAATTTGTAAGACCTGTTGGGGTCATACTTTGACTTCTTTCTCAAGTAGTAGAAGCAAACATCAATATGCTGCAGTAAGTAACAACACAAATTTTAAATCATTCAAACTATTTGTATACTAAATTTAGCATGTGTATGTAATATAAAAATACATATGTAATTTAAAATCTAACACATCCTTTCTTATATAATAAAAAAATACATAGTAAAAATACATATGTGTACCTACATATGTATTTACAAGTACCATAATATGTATTTTAATTAGTGCTATAAATGTAAAAAATAATATTGTCAAAAAAATATACTAACCGAATCTGTCCATAACTGATCAGGGAACCCCATTATGTAGAATCAGTTTTTATCTTCAACAATCTCAATTCTGAAATGCATCATTGGAATGGTTGATTTCCCCCTTTTGTAATGATCCGCATTTCCCTTTCTGTTTTTTTTTGTTAATCAGTATATGTTAAATCATGAGAACATAATGTAATTTTAAAAAAAAAAAAAAAACTTAAAATAGTTCAATAGAAATACCTTTTAACATGAACTTTGAGAAGGTCTTCAGAAATTCAATCCATGAACTTGTTGACAATCTTCGTATCCACAATCCCATCAATCGGATGATAAACAAATGGATGTTTCTGTGGGAATATACGTATATGCCCTTCCGAGCTGTCTATATAGTTATGTAATACAAAAAGATAATTATTAAAAAGTATTTATATAACATGTTACATCGTAAACTAAACATATAACTAATTGTACTTACCAGTAGCTGAACCAAATTTCATCGTGTAAGGTGACTCGTTGAATTTGGATGGTCACCTAATCCTTAACTTTGAAATAGGAGTTTAAAGTTCACGATTAGCAGAGGGATGGCCAATGATGCTTTTACTACTGTATACATTCAAACTAGGAAGTAAGTCATCAGGGATTGTGTCTTGTGAATCAGGCCAAACTGTTTCATCCCTTTATTCATCAGTGGTTAATTCTTGTATTTTAAGAGTTGTCATAATCTACTTCTCCGTATCAAGATCAACCTCTCCGTGCATGTCTGGTTTAGAGCTCGATCCAACGTTCTCTTTATTTTCCTTCAAAAATAGAAAACAGTTTATTTTTTTATGTCCAAAATAACCCACATAACCTCAGATATGTTCATAATACATACCTGACAATGATCTTGAGCAACAGATTCAGACTTTTTATCATTAAAATGTTCATCGCTTTGTTCTTCTTCACAAGTTGCCAACGGATGTCTCGTGATGCTTTCTCTTCGGTATGCATTAAGACTTGGTAACAACTCATCTGGGATTGTAAGCTGCGAATCAGACAAATTTGTATCATTCAATTTCTCATCAGTGATCTGCAATAGAAATGAAAGAAAATATATAATTGTCTTATGGATTGTTATGATTTTTACATCACACAAACTAAAGTTCAATTCATTATACATACTCGATCTTCATGATGAACAATCTTCTTAAAAAGATTATAATTCAAATTTATACTTTGGAGAAGCTCATTAGGGATTAAATGTTGAAAATCAATTTCAATGTTTATTTTATCTGGATGCAAATCAGTGCACCCCTTGCAAACAAGCAAAAAAGATTAAAACAACTTCAAACAAAAATCCAGTTGTATATGTTTATATAAGTCTATATATAAAAGAACATATAACTACTAAAAAAAAAGCAATTACATTTGTGCACTCAAAAGAATAATCATATTTAGTTATTTTTTACCTTTGTACCATTCTGATTCTCATCCTAATTCTGATCAACAGTAGGATTGAATAGTTGTGGTGATGTTTCGATACCAGCATAATCCATCTGTTATGCTTCAACCTCTGTATCTTCATGTTGTTTCTACAAGTATAATTTGAATAAACTATTATTATTTGATTTCACTTAATATATATATATACCAACCCACAATACAGTGTTGAAAAATACATTCTTGACACACTGCATATGTATTTTGTATTACATTTCATATGTATTTTTGAAAAGCAAAGCATATGAATTTTTGTATAAACTGCATATGTATTTTTAGCAATATATTACATATGTATTTTTTTACATACTTTGCATATGTATTTTCACATACTCTGCATATGTATTTAGCAAAATACATTTCTTGACACACTGCATATGTATTTTGTATTGCATTTCATATGTATTTTTGAAAATCAATATGTATTTTTTCACATACTCTGCATATATATTTTTTTACTACTGTGGATATTATATAATAATAAAACTTTTACCTTGCTATGTTCAATTGCTTTGACCATTTTTTTGAACTTTTCTTCACTAATTGACGAATTCGAGTAAACTCTTCACGAACTTCTTTAAACTCTTGACGAACCTGTATTCATACAAATTCAGTAAACACAAATTTTTAAATGTAAAACAAATATTTGACAAAAAAAATTACCTCTTCGCGGAATGCATCAAAAACTTTCTTAGAAATAAATGCTTCTTTCTCAACATGACTCATGCTTTGACACGGCTACTTGCTCTACATGACTATCTGCCTTTGACTGTATCTGACGAAAAATAACCCTAGCTGTTTGCTTTCCTTTCTTCGTTTTTGAAGAAGAAGCTCATCTTGTTGGAATTGGCTTGAATACAGGTGTCCTCGTTACAGCAGCCTTTGCAGCACGAGGAGGTGGAGTCCTCGTTTGGGTATGCTCGTCAACAATATTGACTTGCTTTTTCCCTGAAGGTTTCTTCGCTACTGGGGTTGATGAATCCACCTTCTGTTTCTTCTTTGAATGTTCGTTGATCTTTTTTGGTGGTGGATCCTGGAAGTCATCGTCAGAATCAACTGAACGTTCATCTTCAGTTACATCCTTCTGTGGTATTTCAAGCTTTGCCATTTTCATTTCAGTTGGCTCTATGTTCTTAAATACAACCTACGAATATATTAAAATAATATGTTAAAGAATATGTTAAACAATTGTAAATGAAACAGAATATATGTATACAATACAATACATATCAATACATATATATTTATTCACAACAAACCTTGCCATTGTCCTTGAACATAGCATTCATCAAAAAATCATAGCGTGGACGAGGTGCAATCGTCTTCCAATTTAATAATCGAGAAATTCGATTTTCAACCTTCAATGCAATCTTTGGTGGGACATTTGAACAACACTCATATAGCCACACTTAAATAGCCAGTGGCATTTCCTGAATCAAATAAAATTTGCCCCCAACTTTCAACCGGTTGTTCAAACTTCTGGTCAGATTTCCAAAAGATTAAGAACCTCATGGAAAATCCTTATATCTACCACTATCTACCAAATCGAAATGAAGATGGGGTATAACAACAGTGTCAATGTTAGACAGCACAAATGAATGTAGGAAATACAGAATTGCAAATTTCTCAGCATCCTCATCATTGTTCTCCCCCATACTTTCTCTGTGAATGCTAGGAATAGTTACCTTTTCTGTATAATTTCTGCCCCATTAAAATACTTTTCAATCATCCTATTTGGTACACCCTCATAAAAAATAAAGTCATACCTATTAGACACACAATTCAATCCAGTTATGATAGCAAATTCTCTGGAAGTAAAACTAAGAGTAGTGCCATTAGCACATATCAGAATCTCAGAAGAAGAACTACCCTTCACCTCAAGCGTCATAACACTGTGCTTGCACTACACACTGCTTCTTTATAAAATAACCAAAAATGTTATTGTCGCAAAAGTTTTTAAACTATTCCTTGTTTAAAATTACGCGTATACTTCCATAAATATCATTGTCACTGTACAAGCACATGTGCGGTGCAAATCTTGAAAGTTTTCTGATAAGAAATATTTCGTCCCGCATCACCTATACAAAGTAAAACTACCACTTCTTAATCTGTAAACAAAATTCAATCAAACAAAAAAAAAAACATATAACATACATATATATTTTAGATGATTAAAATGCATATGTATTTTGATCAAATCATAACTGCAACCAACACTGAAAAATACATATCAAATGTATTAAAAATACATATAGAAAATAGACTGTTATGGTCGTTAAACGAAAATAACATGCATATATATTTTGACCTTATCAAAAATACAACAAACACTGAAAAATACAAATACTCAAAAATGCATATCAACTATACTAAAAATACATATAGGTCAAAATTATTCAGCTGTACTAAAAATACATATCAACTATAATAAAAGTACATATCAACTATACTAGAAATATATATATATCCAAATACCATTCATGAGTAATTAATTCAACAATATATTTTCACATAATCCCTAAATATCATCATAACAGAAAATACATAATTACTTGAACACAAATAAAAAAAAATACATTTACAAACAAACAAAAATACCCCTTCCTCACTTTCTTCTTCAGATTCATCATAAGATTTGTCAACATCGTCTTCAATTTCTTTAGATTTCCTTTTCTTCTCGTACCGTTTTTTAGTTTTTTGCTCCATTGGAGGAGTTTTCTTCAACCTTTTTTTTTAAAATTTCCGTCATCTTCACTTCGTCGTTGCGAAACTTTGACCCAATCTCTTTCGATCTTCCAGATTTCCTCAACTGTAAAGGATTTGAAACAACAGTAACTAAATCTTCTTGAGTTAACCCAAGACTAAAAGATGATGCATCAGACACTAATTTCATATTCTTTATACCAATGTTTGTAGGTGTTTTTGCAGTGTGTTCATCCATTAAAACACAAAATCCTTAAAAATTAAATTTTTGGAGAATTAAAGTAGGAAAAAAATTAAAACTCTCACATGCAAAATGCGATTAATAATTACCTGAAATATAGGAGGCAAATCCTTATCACAGATCGTGCAAGAATCGTGCAAAAGGCAATAAAATTGAGGAGAGAGTGATGGTTAATGGCGAAAAAATAGGAAAAAGAAATTTAAATTAAGAAAAGATAAAGAAGGAGGAGTGAAAAGGGGGATTTTAGCACAGTAAAAAATTTAGGCGGCAAAATAATTGGGACCACTTAAAATAATGCTACATATGTTATAGAATGTAATTAGAAAAAAGTGTTGTTATTTTTTGTAATTAAGTACTTAAGTATGTTAACATATGTATTTTTCCCTTAAAATTATCCGAGTTGTGGGCCGGACTAGGTTGGGGTTAAGTGGGCCGGATCAATCCGAGCTCAACAATAAAAATTTTAAAAATAACCCTAATCCGGCCCACTTAATCCAACCCGGTCAAACCCACCTAAATCCGATCAAACCTGATTAGAAATTCGATCAAACCCGGTAAAAAAAAATTTTCAATATACACTATATATACCCACCTATATACATTTTAAATATGTTAAACAATATATATACACTATATATATAGTATATACTACATTAGAATTTAAAAAATATATACACATATACACAATTACACATATATACACACCATTCAATATATATGTACTACTTTAAAGTTTAAATAAAATATACTACAATATATATACATTACAATAT
>NC_061119.1:103024775-103146164 GCF_002878395.1 Capsicum annuum
ACAAATATACGCCCCATTCAATATATATGTACTACTTTAAGTAAAAACATATACTACAATATATATATATATATATATATATATACACTACAATATATATAGCTATATACTAATTTATAAAACATATACATGTATATGTTAAATATATACGTCTATAGAAGATATATATACATATATACGCACCATTCAATATATATGTACTACTTTAAATAAAATATACTGCAATATATATATACTACAATATATATATATATATATAGTTAAATACTAATTTATAAAACCTATACACATGTATACATTAAATATACACGTCTATAGAAGATATATACACAAATATACGCACCATTCAATATATATGTACTACTTTAAATATAACATATACTACAATATATATATATATATATAATTATATACTAATTTATAAAACATATACATATGTATACATTAAATATATACTACTTTAGAAGATATATACACACATATACGTACCATTCAATATATGTACTACTTTAAATAAAATATACTACAATATATATATATATAGTTATATAGTTATATACTAATTTATAAAACATATACACATGTATACGTTAAATATATACGTGTATACAAGATATATACACATATATATGTACCATTCAATATATATGTACTACTTTAAATAAAATATACTACAATATACATATATATAGTTATATACTAATTTATAAAATATATACACATGTTGACGTTAAATATATACGTCTATAGAAGATATATACACATATATATGCACCATTCATTATATATGTACTACTTTAAATAAAATATACTACAATATATATATACACTACAATATATATATATATAACTATATATATATATAGTTATATACTTATTTATAAAACATGTACATATTTATTCGTTAAATATATACGTCTATTGAAGATATATACATATATACGCACTATTCAATATATATGTACTACTTTAAATAAAATATACTACAATATATACACACACTATATATATAGTTATATACTAATTTATAAAACAAATACACACGTATACGTTAAATATTTACTACTTTAGAAGATATACACACATATACGTACCATTCAATATATGTACTACTTTAAACAATATATACTACAATATATATACACTACAATATACACATACTATATATATAGTTATATACTAACTTATAAAACATGTACACATATATACGTTAAATATATACGTCTATAGAAGATATATGCATATATATACGTACCATTCAATATATATGTACTACTTTAAATAAAATATACTACAATATATATATATATATATATATAGTTATATATAGTTATATATTAATTTATAAAACATATACACATATATACGTTAAATATATACGTTTATAGAAGATATATATACACATATATAAATAAATAATACTTGATAGTAAATTAATAATATATTAAAACTAAGTTATAATTAAATCAAATTTAAAAATTGAAGGTGCAAGAAAAGAACATACGGTACCAAAAATTGAAGGACAACAAGGGATAATAACTTGTACCTAAACGCAATAGCAATGTCATCCCCAAATTTCTCAAGTGCTTTGTCCATAATCTCAAGAGGAGAAGGAATTTGAAGCTCCTTAGCCAATTTCTCAGTCTGCTGCCTCAACTTTCTCTGTTACCTCTGCAAATTCACCAAAAAGCAAACATAATGCAAGAGTCATTTTCCATCCTTCAACACTATGAAAACAAAACACATGCAAACACAAATATTGAAAATTTCATTTACCAAGAGCCACGATGGTAGTTGTTGATGAAATTATTGAATCATTTCTCTTAGGCGCAGCATTCATTGGCTTCAATGCCGAACGCCTCCGAGAATTCTAAGCAGTCGACAAGGTACCCAATTGTTATACTGCAAAACATCAAAAAGATTAACCAAATAAATAACGAAAACTCCATATCTGAAAAAGAACCCAAGAATATTTGAACCCCGATGCAAAATTTCTCCACAAAAGGAAAAAATTGAAACTTTGAAGGGAATAACAATTTTAATAATTACTCCTATAAAGACAAAAAAGTTTTTCCAAAATAGATCCAGCAACGAACTAATTTAACCCACAAATTTGTACTCTAAACAAAGCATAAAGAAAAATAGGGAAAACAGAATTGAAACAGTAAACATTACCTGAAGATGAATTTCTTTAGAGGAAGAATCGGAGCTGAGAAATTTGGATTTTTCTTTGGAATTTTTTTTGCAGAAAAAATATAGTGAAGATCGGTAGAAACCGTCGGTTATGTGGAAATGAAATGATTTTGCGGTGGAAAATGGAAATGGATAAATATCATTGACACATAATGGTAAAGTTGCCCTCAATATTGTGATTATTTATTAATGTGCCCTTGCTCTTCCCACACTTCACTCTTTTATACCGTAGAAATATAATTGCTACATGTGACTATTATTTTCTTTATATATTATTATTTTTATCCTCATTCATTATTTAATGATCATTTTTATTTGGACCTTTATAAATAGGTTAGTTGAAAAAAAGATAATCTTTGTCTTGAATTTCTAAGGTAACTCTTATTTTGGGATGAAGGGAATATCAAAACTTTTCGTACTCTTATAGAATCTTACATGAGTTATAAATCATCGTTCATAGACAACATATGAAAAAATTGTAAGCCGCCAAATTGATAAATACATATTTTCATGTTTCTTTTATAAATAAATACACATAATTTTACAAAGATTCATTAATCCGACAAATCAACAATAGTAGTAACTAACTATTATTTGATGATAGTATTTTCACATCAAACATGAGCCTATTTTTACAAAATTTAAAATTATAGAGTTTTCTTTTTAAATATAAACTTATGGATCAATAATTATATTAAAAGATTGAAATCATAATATGTAATTTTGTGCCAACAATAACGATAATATAGAGTATACAAATGTTGTACAATATGGTCAGACATAGAGCATTATAGATAGGCTTTGTAATTGTCGAATTACTATTTCAATAACTCAATGCATCAAAAGCAGGTGCAAAAAATTACAAGTTGAATTTTAAAGAGAAAATTATCTCATATGCATTTATTAGATTGTTTATTGTAAGTTATAGCAACACTTTTAGATAATTATGTTATTAAGAATTTAATTGCACGTTGTAGCAACTTTTTAAAAAGCTAATCTATTTATTTTGTTATGAAAATCGGTGAAATATTTTTTTAAGAATAATTAACTCCTTTTTTTTAGAGTTTAGTATTCAATATCTCCTAAATAAATTGATACGTACCAAAGTACGAAAGCAAAAAACACACGAAAATGAGGGAAAATCAATGAAAAGTGAGATAAACACGTAAAAGATAAAAGGGATAGAAAAATAGATAGATAGACACAAATGATAAGAAAAAGGACAACCAAAAGATGTATCAAATCCAATTACCTTCCTTAATATCACCATGAGCACCTAACTCCTACGTAGACCTTAAGGGAATTGATTCCCAAGCAACCCACGTTTTCAAATAAAGTATCAACACAAGCTAATTCAAGCTTGCCTTACACTCTCAATAGAGTTTACATTCACAATTCATCAAAAGTTATCAAATGAAATGTCTAAGACATCTATTTATAGTATTGCCTTTGCATAAATAACCTATTACAAAAATAGCCCAAAAGTGACTATTTTGAAAATAACCCACAAGGGCTCTCTTTATTCCCTTCGCCATGGCTTTCCTCTGCTCCAAGCTATCAACCATACTCGAAATTGCTCTAATGCACGCTCAATAGTGTTGACGACCATTTGACTCGTATCATATTTCTCTTCTTGAAAAGGATTCGACCTCGAATCCAAACCTTGCACAACCATAGGAGAAACAAACACACAACATCCTCATGGCATGAGATTTAGAGTTAGTACAATCAATTATAGCCTCATGCCAAGGTTATACGCACTTAAGATATAACCAAGCATCAAAATGATTAATCAAGGGTGTATAACCCCCAAAAGTAAGAACTACTTGGTCATTTAAGAGCTTTGAACAAAGGGGTATGTTAGAAGAACCATGGTAATTAATCAACCGCAAATGAAGGTTCACATGGGTTCCAAATCTCAATAAGCACAAAAACTCTCTATAACACTCATCTTTATTGTAAATCCTCCCCTTACACAACTTTAAGAAAGACTCTTCATCAGAGGGATAAATTCCAACAACCTCTACCATGGCTGGCTTATCTTCTTGCTTAAGCACCAAGTGATATGGAGAAGAGCTACCACAATTCAAATAATCATCAGGATCAAATGGGTAGAGTGGCCATAGATATGGGTTTAAGAAACACTTATTTCCCCCAAGATTACCATCAATACAATCATTTACACCCTCTATACTAACATGATCATCAACAAAGGCAATTAGAGGGTCACTCCTATTCAATCGATTAATATTTTCAACATCACTATTCACTTGAGGTCCTTAAGTGGTGCTCTAGGTTCATACACAAGTTGACCTCATGACTTCTACAAGACAATGTACTATCACTCGACACAATGGCTTCAACACTAGGTGGACACAAATTGATCTTGATAGAAGGGTCAATTTTGTCATCATTAGGACCAACTAGTGTATCCACACTCTCAAGTTGTACATTATCATCATAAAGTAAAAAGACATTAGACTCACCTAAAGATAAGCTATTATTCACACTTAGTTGGCTATTAGCCTCATTCACTAGAGTGAAAGAGTTAGCTTAGTTACCTTGAAGTTCATTTGGGAGCTTGAAACTTTGGTGGATTGGGAAGGATGGAGATAGGAAAGCTTAGACGATTTATCATACTGTCCATCTTCCTTGAAAGGGATCTTTCCATGCCCTCCATTCTTCCTTCAAGAGATCCCAATCTGCTATCCATGGTATTAATACGTTTTTCCATGAGAGAACTAGCCTAACTAGGCATCTCACCTTCATCCACCATTGTACCTATCAAAATAAATACTAAACAAAAACAAAAACAACAAACAAGTTAAGGTTAGAAAATCAACCTCATAAGCTCTCAAGGTTCACACCTTTGTTTGTCACTTAACTGGCATCCCAAGTGTTGATAGCTCATTGTACTCCAATGATATTACTTGGCACCACTTGTGTCTTGAGGTCAGAATAGATTTTATTTGAAGGACTTAAATAAATAAAATTACGTACGAACTTGAACCAAGAATGATCAACGAATTGAAAAAGAGAAAAGCTAGAAAGAAATAGGACAATGAAAGAAAAAAGAATCAAGAACTAATTTACAACTAAGTAGGTTGATTACTAGTTGTTAATTAGTGTTTAGAATCAAGAAAAACAAGTTTAAGAATCAAGAAAAGAAACTAGAAATTCAAAAGTGAGCTTACAAGAATCTATCCAAGTTAACGACTAGGGGTTGACGACAAGGGGAAGTCGTCACTTGGTTGACAACTTGTCAACTATGTCATCAATGTAGAAGTTGAAGGCTGCCTTTAGGTGACGACTAGCCTAATGGGTTGTCACTGAGTTGACAACTTAATTGACGACTAGTTAGTAGTCGTCACTCCTAAGTAGTTTTAGTTGATGACTTGGCTAGTGGCTTGTAACTGAATTGACGACGAAGGTTAACAACTAGCTGATTGTCGTCACCCTTAACCAGTGTATAGCTGCTGACTTCTTGTTGGATTATCTCCTTGTTGACGAGTAGTGTTGACAAGTCGTCACTTAGTTGATGGCTTATCAAGATCGCTGTTAACCTTAATCAGTATGGTATTTCTTGCTCTTTTCGTGTGATGGAAGAGATGTGGAGAGTCCTCAACATTTTCTCCTTCTTGGTATGATCTTGAAAGCCTCTTAGGGTATTATTCAAGACTTTGAATGCTTCAACAATGGATCAAACAATTCTTGAAAGCTTGAATTCTTTGTGGTCCCCTCTTTTGTACTCTTCTTTGTCTCTTCCTTTAGAGTATTCCCTTTTGATGCCCTCTGATTCTTTTCTCTTTTGGGAAGAATGGAATATTCTTGGGAATAAACAAGTACCACACTCTTCTCACTTTCTTTTTGGATCAAACACATCCTTTTGAATGTTCTTCTTCAATAATATGTGAAGATTTTGAAGAACACCAAGAACATTCAAAATTGCCCCTTAAGCAAATAACCTCGGGATTTGATGAAATTCAAAATCCAAGCTCACTTCAACCTCCCGAACACAACCCACATGTTTTCAAGCCCAAATTCTCACCAACAAAATTGACAACCCTCCTTTAAGTCTCTTCAAACTCAAGCTCCAACAATGGTAGGTCACTCAAATCTCCTCGGATTAAGCTCAAATTTGAGATTTAGACTTTAATAGTATTTGAAAACACAAATCTAACACTAGAAACACAAAAAGATAAAAAAAATCAAAAACTCAAAACTTCGACCTAGGGACAAAATGGGAATAATTTTTTTTTGTAATTTTTTTATTTTCAACACAATGAGACCCAAGATTGACTTTGTGGGGACAAAATCAAGCTCAACTCTGATATCAAATTATACGTACCAAAATACGAAAGCGAAAGACACACAAAAATGAGGGAAAATCAATGAAAAATGAGATAAACATGTAAAAGATAAAAGGGATAGAAAAATAGATAGATAGACACAAATGATAAGAAAAATGTCACTCGAAAGATGTATCAAATCCAACAACCTTCCTTAATATTACCACCAGCACCTAACTCCTACATAGACCTCAGGGAAATCGATTCCCAAGCAACCTATTTTCAAACAAAGTATCAACATAAGCTAATCCAACCTTTCCTCACACTCTCAACAGAGTTTACATTCATAATTCATCAAAAGCTATCAAATGAAATGTCTAAGGCATCTATTTATAGTATTGCCTTTGCATAAATATCTTATTACAAAAATAGCCCCAAAGTGGTTATTTTGAAAATAACCCACAAGGGCGCTCTTTCATCCCTTCGCCATGGCTTTCCTCGGCTCTAAGCTATCAACCATACTCGAAATTGCTCTAATGCACGCTCAATAGTGTTAACAACCATTTGACTCGTATCATAAATGTGTTGATAATTATAAAAGGAGTAAAATATGGTCAATATTATATCTTCAATTATTATCATTCTTACTTTTTCAAAAAAGTCTCATGTTTGTTCTAAAACAACTTTATTGAAATAATATTTTTTGCCAATATCACACATTTCATTTTAATTATACTTTTTTTAAACTCATCTTCATAAACAAATATCTTCCTTCGGGGTACTATTTGAGTATCAACTTTGATGTCTATCAAACAATTCTATCTTTGAGGATTCAATTTCGTTTTATTTGTAAAAAAAATTTTCTTGAATTCCAATATATATATTCTTAGTATGCATTGATTTCATCACTTATACCTTTTTTTTCATCCGAAATTGACTTCATCTTCTTCTGTCAGAAAGCAAACACCAATATCAACCATGGCTAATACTTATTTTTTTTTTATTGCAATAAAAATTATTTGACATCAAACAATTATCAAATAATTTATTTTCAATATGTACAGTTATAGTTTTTCATGCAATATCCATTACATACACTAAAAAAATTACATAAAATACAACATAATTTTTCTTATCAATTGCCACATTCATAAAACTCATTCAATACAAATGTGACATATACAAAAATTCATCGATATCAATTTTAATATCAATTTAATACATTGAGAACTAAAAAAAAATTTTAGTATGAAATGAGTATATAAACTGATTTCAACACAATGTATTAAACAATTTATAGATATTGTATTGTGTATTATACTATTTTCATACACTAAAAATGGTTATAAGAATACATTATATACCGATATCATAAATTAAGACATCAAAAATTAAAATTATTTAAAATATGACTTTGTTATATATAAATTGATTTCAACTTAATCGTTTAAAATAATACATGAATACTAGATTGCATATATCACAGATTAAAAAATAAATTATTAACATATAATATTTATTGGCATCAGTTTTCACAGATTAATTCTACCATCAATATTGTTGCAAATTCAAAATTCATGAATTAGAAATTATTATTATTAGAAGAAGACAATTAAGGTTAAACAATTTAAAAATCGTGATAAAAAAGAAAAATCCTATGTTGATATTGAAGAATTGAAAAAAAACGTATGATAGTTATGAAGAAGGAGAAAGTGGTATAGTTAAAGAAAGAAAAAACTATTTGAGAGAGAATAAAGGAGATGATTGATATCCTAATATTAATTATAGCAAAAATCGGTATAAAATTTTTTATTTTTTTTATCCTACCATCCATTTTTTTTTTTCGATTCTTCAATATCAACATAGAATTTTTCTTCTTTATCATGATTTTCTTTTAAACTGTTTCACCCTAATTGTCTTCTTCTAATAATAATAATTTCTAATTCATGGATTTTGAATTTGCAACAACATTGATGGTAGAATTACTCTGTAAAATCCGATGTCAATAAATATTATATGTTAATAATTTATTTTTAATTTGTGATATATGTAATGTAGTATTCATGTATTGTTTTAAATGCTTAAGTTAAAATCAATTTATATATAACAAAGTCATATTTTAAATGACTTTAATTTTTGGTGTCTCAGTTTATGATATTAGTATATAATGCATTCTTATAACTATTTTTAGTATATGAAAATAATATAGTACACAATACAATATCCATGAATTGTTTAATGAATTGCATTGAAATCAGTTTATAGATTCATTTCATATAAAATAACATTTTTTTGAGCTCTCCATGTATTAAATTGATATTAAAATTGGTATCGATGAATTATTGCATATGTCACATTTATATTGAATGAGTTTTATGAATGCGACAATTGATAAGAAGAATTATATCGTATGTTACATATCCTTTTTAGTGTATATAATAGATATTGCTTGAAAAACTATCACCGTACATATTGAAAATAAATTAATTAATAATTATTTGATGTCAAATAATTTTTTGTTGCAATAAAAAAATAATCAATATTAGTTATGATTGATATTGGTGTTTGCTTTCTAGTAGAAGAAGATGAACTCAATCTCGGATGAAGAAAAATATAAGTGGTGAAATCAACGCATAATAAGAATATATATGAAATTCAAGTAAAAAAACTTGATAAATGGAACGAAATTGAACCTTCAAAGATAGAATTGTTTGATAGATATCAAAGTTGATACTCAAATGATACCCCAAAGGAAGGTATTTGTTTATGAAGGTGAATTTTAAACAAAAGTACTATTATTAAGAAGAAATGTGTGATGGTGACAAAAAAAATATTGTTTCAATAAAGTTGTTTTAAAAATAAATGTGAGACTTTTTTGAAAAAAGTAAGAATGATAATAAATGAAGATATAATATTGATCATATGTTACTCATTCTATAATTATCAACACATTTATTTAGGAGATATTGAATATTAATCCTATAAAAAAGAGTTAATTATTCTTAAAAAAATATTTCACTGATTTTTTTAACAAAATAAATACATTAGCTTTTTAAAAAGTTGTTATAACTTGCAATTAAATTCTTAATAAAATAATTATCTAAAAACTTTGCTATAACTTGCAATAAACAATCTAATAAATGCATATGAAATATTTTCTCTAATAATAATTATCATCCCTTATTATTGGTATGAAATATCCTTTCCTTATATAATTTTTTTTTATTTTTAAAAATAAAATAAAAAATATTTTTTTATAACGATTTTTATTATAACTTGCAAACTTAAAATTTTTGCTATATCTTACATTAAATAATTTAAGGATATTTATTTGCATTTTTTCTCAAATTTTAATATTAATTTTGAGCCTGAGCTTAGCACGGACCAAATAACACTAATTTAGGAATAAAGTTGGGTTATAATTTTATCTTTACACTAAATTAAAATATTATAAAATATATAATTAACTAATTATTAAAATGTAAAATATAAATGAAATAATAGTAATTTAATGCTTAAAACGCTCAATTGAATGAATTCAATGGGTTAATGGAGTCTAGTTCGCTCCTACATTTATTTTTTTAGTTAATTGATGAAGAAATCTGGTAAAGGTACCTATGTATGTAAATACTCATTCATTCCAAAATAATTAAATTATTGGGATATAACACACCCCTTAGAAAAATCTTTTAAGACATAAATTGTAGGTTACTTTCTACTATTACCTTTTTAATTATTTTTAAATTGCTCTCCTAGAAAATGTGAAGTATTTAAGAACTTCATTAAATGAAAGGGTAAAACTAAAAGAAATTTTTAACATGCCTCTTGAAGAATGAATAATTTATTTATTTTGAAAATTAAAAAATAGCTTAAAAATTCATTTATTTTAAAATGAAAAAAGTATTATTAAAGTTTCAGAATTAAAAATCTTCATAAATAAATAAAAATAATAAAATATCAGCTATTAGTAATGCCTTTGGGCTTTTTCTTGTGTATGTATTATATCATATCTATAATCTATAATATATTAAAAGTGTGAAGACTCTTAGAAAAATGATTAGAACTTTTTGCCCTTTATTAAAAATCTCCGTAATAAACAAAATTATCTTTTTATTTATTTCCTCCAATTATTTTTAACATGATAAGAAACATTAGGAGAATTAATATTTAAGTATTTCTATAATATATGGTAAGACTTCTAAATATATGGAAAAGGAGATTAATGTAATTTTCATCTTCCTTGTGTAATTGAAGAATTAATAGGAAAATTCATGTAGACCCCAAAATATATGATAAAAAGAATTAGAAAAAATCTCTTAAATGTATGAAAATATAATTAATTTAATTTTCTTTCATCATACACACATGATTTACTATATTATGGAAAAAAAGTAAAAGAGTAAGTTGTGCATAATTTGTACAAAAGATGGTAAAATTTTGGAATTGTAATGTCATTTTTAATTGTGTTTCTAAAGGATGAATCTTAAAAATAGACCCAAATTGAGGTGATTTTCAAATTTTAACCCCAAATATAAAGATTTTCTTAAAATAACCTTTACCTATTAACTATTTTTTTGGACATTACCCCTGATAAATGAAGTAAATTACATATATGATCCTCATATTAGATAACAACTCCATATTTATATCTTTCAACATTTATTTTTATTTTTTTAATTTTACTTTGATTTTTAATTTTTATTTTCTCTTTTTTCTTTTTTTTTTTTAATTTTTCTCAACTTTTACTTTTTTCCTCTCAACTTTTTTTTTTATATTATTTTTATTTTTAGTTTTTTCTTTCATATTTTCTTTTTGTTTCTTTTAGTTTTTCTCAATCCTTATTTTTTTTTCCTTACACCTCAACGTCTACTTTTATATAAAAAAAAACTATTTTTTATTTTTCTTTCATTTTTCTTTTTAGATTTTTCTCGACCTTTATATTTATTTAATCTTTTTTTTTATCAACCTTAATTTTTTTTCTATTCTCTCTCAACTTCTACATTTTCTTTGCTTCTTAATTTTTAAATATTTTTCTTCATTTTCTTCTTTTTTCGCAATTTTTATAACTGTTGTTCTTTTCTTCGATTTTTTCTATTCAAGTTACATGTCATGAGCAAGAGTTGACACTATCAGATTATAAAGGCAAGACTTAGGACTTTCGAACAACAAACTACGTTTCATGGGCCAAAATTGACACTACTACATTTTAGAGGCAAAAATTATGACTTTCAAACAACAAGTTATGTTTAATGGGCAAGAGTTGACACTACCATATTGTATTTTGAGTTATGAGATGTTCTACAACTATTGCCTTAGAGGCAAGACTTAGCTCAAGGACTTTCAAACTACAAATTATGCCCCACAGGCAAGAGTTGACTCTACCACGTTATGTTTTCATTTATGAGATGTTCTACAACTATTGTCTTAGAGGCAAGACTTAGCTCAAGGACTTTCAAACTACAAATTATGCCCCACGGGTAAGAGTTGACTCTACTACGTTATGTTTTCATTTATGAGATGTTCTACAACTATTACCCTAAAGGCAAGACTTAGCTTAAGGAATTTCAAACTACAAATTATGCCCCACGGGCAAGAGTTGACTTTACCACGTTATGTTTTCATTTATGAGATGTTCTACAACTATTGCCTTAGAGGTAAGACTTAGCTCAAGAACTTTCAAACAACAAATTATGCCTCACGGGCAATAGTTGACTCTACCATGTTATGTTTTCATGCTCTTAAATTTGCTTTGATGTCAAAAAAAGAAGATCCCTTTGTGGATTATCCGATTTTTTATTACAAAATAAAATAGAGGTTGAGAAAAAAAGAAAAAAACGATCAAACAAAATAGAGAAATAAAAAAATAATTAAAAAAAAAAAAAAAAAAAAAAAAGAAATGAAGAAATAGATAATGTTGAGAAAAAAAGGAAAAAGAGAAAAAAAATAAAGGTTGAGACAAATGAATTAAAACATAAAATATAATTAAAGAAAAAAATAAAAAAAGTGAAAATAATTAAAATAAAAATAGAATTTCAGAGACAAATGAATATGAAAAGTTAAAAAAAATTATGGTGTAGAGTGTTGGTCTTATTTGATATGGCCCGTAACCTCCCATTCTAGTAGTTACTCAACTGTTAAGGATTTGAATTTCAATTCTTCTGTAATTGTTGTCCAACCACCCAATTTGTTCCGATGACTCCGACGAATACCAACAATGTCTGGAGGTACGCCAATCTTTAATTTTCACTGTGTTATTGCTCTGTTTTCTAACATTTGGTATCAGAGCAAGCGAATTTACCTCTACCTTGTTAATTTTTGGAGTAGAAACCTTGTTCAAAAATGTTGTTCTGATTTTCAGATCTGTGTTTTTGAATTTTTGATACAAATTGATGTTAGAAATCATTAGAAAATAGGTTTTCTAACAATTATGTGGCTATGTATCAATTTTTTGTTGTATCAAATGGTAAAAGTAAATTGGGTTTCAACCAGGTCTTCAACTAGGTTGAATGAAGAAGATGACCGACAGTATTGAAGTTCTTTTTCCTCAAGTTCTGAATATAATTGCTTTTCATGTGAAAGCATTAATAAATGGGACCCAATTTATGTTTTTCTTTATTAAACAAAAAACATAATGGCAATAGTCACTTTTGGAATTTTCCAGTTATATTGTACACGTTTCTTTGATTTTGTCAATTAATGATGCCATTAACATATTAAGTTGGCAAACTTGATACCGTTTTGTCATTATTTGTTCACTGTATGCATTACATTATTATTTTGTGTACAAATATGAAAGAAAATTTTTAAGTACATGATATTTAATTTTGTTGCATAATATTTAGTAAACATCTAGTGATTAATATAATTTTTTCCAATTTGGAATTAGCCACAACATTCTTGATTACATAAAATTATATATTATGTTTATAAGCACATTATAGACCTTAAATAAAGACTAATGTCTAAGTGATCTATAGTTGTTTAATTGAAGATTAGCCACAACGTCTTTAATTGAATAAATTTTTAAGATCACATAAAGAAATTTTAGACATTAGAATTATAATTAATTATGCACGATATAGTAGTTTAAGAACCTTTATTATTGGGTTGCATAATTAATTAGGATAAACTATTAATACTTTTCATAATTACTCACGGGAATTATGAATGAGAATTTAATAGTTTTATCGTCAAGATAGAATATCATGCTAGTCAATGGTGATTCTATCATAAATAATGAGTCTAATTAAATTAAAATTTAGCCCACACGCAATTTTTATGTTAGTAGATTCAATTTTATATTATTTGCCTCAAATTTACTAAGCATGTGTTTATGTACGTATATTTTTGCAGTATGCAACCTGTGAACTTTTTTGATATTTATGATATTCTTGAATTGAATGGTGAGAACTATAAGATTTGGAAGGAGAAAATTCTTCTTCACTTAGGGTGCATGGACATTGATTATGCTATCAGAAAATATGAACCACATATTGATGAAATTTGCACTTAGGCTGAGATTTCTCTTTATGAACAATGGGAGCGCTCTAACCATTTGAGTGTTATGTTCATTAAGACCAAAATCTCTGCTGGTATTCGTGGTTCTGACGAACAACATAACAATGTTTACGCATTACTGAAGGCTATTAATGAACAATTTGAGACTTCAGATAAGGCACTTGTTAGCCCCTTAATTATGAAATTCTCATCAATGAGGCTTACCTGCGTGAGAGGTGTGCGTCAGCACTATCATAAAGTGCGAGACTTAGTGGCTCAACTAAAGACTCTTGAGGTTGAAATGTGTAAAACTTTTCTTGTGCACTATATTTTGAATACTCTGCTTGCACAATATGGCTCATTTAAGATCTCTTATAAAACACATAAGGATAAATGGTCTATTAATGAACTTATGGCCATATGTGTTCAAGAGGAGGGTCGATTGGAGATGGAAATAGGAGAAAGTGCATTCATGACTACTCAAGCGCAGAAGTTTTTACAAGCCAATAAAAATTTGAAAGGAAAAACTCCACTTGACTCTGACATAAAAAAGGAATTCAAGTGTCGGTTCTGTAGAAAAAAGGGACACATAAAGAAAGATTGTGTCAAGTTTCAATGATGACTTGAGAAAAAAGGTACTTCTATTTCTCTTATTTGTTATAAAGCTAATATGATTAATGTTAATCGTAACACGTGGTGGATTGATTTTGCTTCTATAATCCACATTATGAATTCCTTGTAGGACTTACCAAACCTGTGAAAGCCAGTGGGGGCTGAGTGAAGTATCTATTCAGGAAACAAGATGCAGTCGCGTGTAGAGGCTATTGGAACATGCACTTTAGTTCTTAGTAGTGGTTTTATTTTAGAGTTGGAAAAGACCTTTTATGTTCCTAACTTTTCTAGGAATTTAATTTCAGTATCAAGACTTGTACCTTTGGGATACTCCTTCTTTTTAGAAGGTTATTCTAGTCTATTTTATAAATCTAAACTTGTTGGCTATGGTACACTGTTTGATGGTCTTTTTTCTCTTGATTTACAAAATGATTCCACTCATAATGTTATGCATGTTCAAACTGTCGTTAAACG
Source organism: Capsicum annuum (assembly GCF_002878395.1). Classification (NCBI taxonomy): domain Eukaryota; kingdom Viridiplantae; phylum Streptophyta; class Magnoliopsida; order Solanales; family Solanaceae; genus Capsicum; species Capsicum annuum. The sequence continues at coordinate 103,039,841 of NC_061119.1, forward strand.
ATGTGTTATGAATGAAAAGTCCTCTATTTTGTGGCATCGAAGATTGGGACATATCTCCCTAAATAAAATTAAGATATTAGTAAATGATGGAGTACTTAGTACTTTAGATTTTACTGATTTCAATACTTGTGTTGACTCATTAAAGGTAAACAGACAAACAAGTCAAAGAAAGGTTCCAAGAGGAGTTCAAACATATTAAAAATCATATATTCAGCTATATATTGTCCAGATAGGGATGCAATGGTCAAAAATACTTTATCACCTTTATATATGATTACTCACGATATATGTATCTCTACATGCTTCATGATAAAAGCAAAGCACTAGAAGCCTTTAAAGTATTTAAGGCTGAAGTAGAGAAATAATGAAGAAAGTAAATTAAAATTATGAGGACTGATAGAGGTGGTGAGTACTACGGTAGGTACACTGAGGATGGACAAACACAAGGTCTATTTGCAAAATTTCTTCAGGAAAATGGGATTATTGCCCAATACACTATGACTACTTCTCCAGATTAAAATGGTATAGCAGAAAGAAGAAACTGAACATTATTGGATATGGTGCGTAGTATGTTAAGTAGCTCTAAGCTACCTATGTCCTTGTGGATTAAAGCTCTTAAGATGATAGTGTATATATTAAATCGAGTTCCAACCAAAGCTGTCCTAAAGACACCTTTTGAGTTGTTCAAAGGTTGGAAATCGAGTTTAACATATATTCGTATCTAGGGATGCCCGTCTAAAATAAGAATTTACAATCCACAAGAAAAGAAACTGGATCCTAGGACCATAAATGGATATTTTACTGGATATTCTGAAAGGTCTAAAGGATACAGATTCTATTGTCCATCTAACAACACTAAGATTGTGGAATCAAGAAATACAAAATTTCTTGAAAATGACTTAATTAGTGGGAGTGATCAACTTCAGAATACAATTTCTGTTAGAGATCAACCTTCCACTTCAAGTCAACGATTGATTGTTGTACATAACACCCCTCAAGTACAATTGGGTGTTGAATAAAAAATCAATGAAATTCCACAAGCTGCTAAAAATGTTCAAGTAGATCAAGTTCAAATAATTCCAGAAATTATTGAGCAACCAGTTGAACAACATGATCCTCAAGAAAATGTTGATGCAACATTAAGAAGATCTACTAGAGAAAGAAAATTAGCAATTTCTAGTGATTTTGTTGTGTATTTACAAGAATCTGACGTTGGAGTTAAAAATGAGCCTAAGTTTTTTTCACAAGCCATGAATTGCAAAGAGTCAGAATTGTGGTAACCATGAAAGAGATGAATTCCATGAAAAGTAACGAAGTTTGGGATCTTGTCAAGTTGCCTAATGGTGTAAAAACCATTGGATGTAGGTAGGTCTTTAAAACTAAAAAGGACTGATCAAACAATATTGAAAGATATAAAGCAAGACTTGTTGCTAAAGTATTCACTCAAAAGGAAGGAATTGACTACATAGATACATTTTCTCCTACGTCAAAAAAGGATTCCTTGTGCATTATATTGGCATTAGTAGCCCATTTTGACTTAGAATTACAACAGATGGATGTGAAAATCGCATTTCTCAATGGTGATCTAGAGAAAGATGTTTATATGAAACAACTTGAAGGTTTCTCCTTTAGTGACAGTGAGCAATTGGTATGTAAGTTAAAGAAATCCATATATGAACTAAAACAAGCCTCCCATCAATGGTATTTGAAATTTCACAATATCATCTCTTCATTCAACTTTGTTGAGAACATTATGGATCAATGTATATACCAGAAAGTCAGTAAGAGTAAAATATGTTTTCTAGTTTTATATGTGTATGATATCTTACTTGCATTCAATGATAAGGGATGATACATGAGGTGAAATAATTTCTCTGTAAAACTTTTAATATGAAAGACATAGGTGATGCGTCTTATGTCATTAGCATTAAGATCCATCGAGATAGACATCAAGGTACTATAGGTTTATCTCAAGAAGCCTATATCAATAAAATTTTAGAGAGATTTTGAATGAAAGATTGTTCCCCAAGTTTAGCTCCTATTGTGAAGGGTGACAAGTTTAACTTGAATCAGTGCCCGTAGAATGATCTTGAAAAGGAATAAATAAAAGTCATTCCATATGCTTTGGCTGTTGGAAGCTTGATGTATGCTCAGGTTTGTACAAGACCTGACATAGCATTTGCTGTTGGAATGTTAGGAAGATATCAGAGTAATCTGAGTCTTGACCACTGGAGAGATGCAAAGAAATTCTTAAGATATCTTCAAGGGAAAAAAGATTACATGCTTATGTACAAATTATCAGATGACTTGGAAGTCATTGGCTACTCCGATTCAAACTTTGCTGGCTGTGTTGATTCACAAAAATTAACTTCTGGATACATTTCTACGTTAGCTGGCGGAGCTATATCTTGGAGGAGTACAAAACAGACTTTGATTACTACTTCTACTATGGAAGGTGAATTCGTTTCTTATTTTGAGGCTACCTCACATGGTGTATGGTTAAAGAGTTTAATTTTTAGGCTGAGATTGTCAACTCTATCTCTAAGCCATTAAAGTTATATTTTGACAATTCAGCTGCTGTATTTTTGGCTAAGAATAACAAAAGTGGTAGTCGAAAAAAGTATATTGACACCAAGTATCTAGCCATAAGAGAACATATTAAAGATATTAAAGATAAAAAAGTGGTCATTGAACACGTCAGCACTGAAGTGATGTTAGCTGATCCTTTAACTAAAGGCATGCCACTGCAAAATTTTAACGATCATGCAGTCACAATGGGACTTAGTTCTAATATGTAAATCTTCGTTGTAACAATGAATGTTGATAAAACTCTATTTTATATGATATTTCTCTTATTTGTAACTATGTGGACATTCAATTTATTTTTGAGAAATGTCACTAAAATTTAGACCTTGAATAAACTTTGGGTTTATTCATTAAGAAATAAGGGTTAAGGCTTAGAGACATAATGCATTGTAATACGTGAAAGATACTACTCGCTCTTAGAGAAACTATCGTCATGATTCATGTTTTATGTTTCGCTTATGGGATTAGGATATGCGGACCAAGTGAGAGAATATTGGTCTTATCTGATATGGCTCGTAACTTCCCGTAACCTCCCATTCTTGAATACAATTTCTGTTAGAGATCAACCTTCCACTTCAAGTCAACGATTGATTGTCGTACATAACACCCATTAAGTACAATTGGGTATTGTATAACAAATCAATTAAATTCCACAAGCTGCTAAAAATCTTCAAGTAGATCAAGTTCAAATAATTTCAGAAATTATTGAGCAACCAGTTGAACAACATGATCCTCAGGAAAATGTTGGTGCAACATTAAGAAGATCTACTAGAGAAAGAAAATTAGCAATTTCTAGTGATTTTATTGTGTATTTACAAGAATCTGACATTGGAGTTAAAAATAAGCCTGAGTCTTTTTCACAAGCCATGAATTGCAAAAAGTCAGAATTGTGGTAACCATGAAAGAGATGAATTCCATGAAAAGCAACGAAGTTTGGGATCTTGTCGAGTTGCCTAATGGTGTAAAATCCATTGGATGTAGGTGGGTCTTTAAAACTAAAAAGGACTCATCAGGTAATATTGAAAGATATAAATCAAGATTTGTTGCTAAAGGATTCACTCAAAAGGAAGAAATTAGAGACATTTTCTCCTATGTCAAAAAAGGATTCCTTGTGCATTATATTGGCATTAGTAGCCCATTTTGACTTAGAATTGTAACAGATGGATGTGAAAACCGCATTTCTCAATGGTGATCTAGAGAAAGATGTTTATATGAAACAACTTGAAAGTTTCTTCTCTAGTGACAGTGAGCAATTGGTATGTAAGTTAAAGAAATCCATATATGAACTAAAACAAGCCTCCCGTCAATGGTATTTGAAATTTCACAATGTCATCTCTTCATTCAACTTTGTTGAGAACATTATGGATCAATGTATATACCAGAAAGTCAGTGGGAGTAAAATATGTTTTCTAGTTTAATATCTGTATGATATCTTACTTGCATCCAATGATAAGGGAATGATACATGAGGTGAAATAATTTTTCTCTAAAATTTTTGATATGAAAGACATAGGTGATGCGTCTTATGTCATTGGCATTAAGATCCATCGAGATAGACATCAAGGTACCTTAGGTTTATCTCAAGAAGTCTATATCAATAAAATTTTAGAGAGATTTTGAATGAAAGATTGTTCCTAAGTTTAGCTTCTATTGTGAAGGGTGACAAGTTCAACTTAAATCAGTGCCCGTAGAATGATCTTGAAAAAGAATAAATAAAAGTCATTTCATATGCTTCAGCTGTTGGAAGCTTGATGTATGCTCAGGTTTGTACAAGACCTGGCATAGCATTTGCTGTTGGAATGTTAGGAAGATATCAGAGTAATCTGATCTTGACCACTGGAGAGCTGCAAATAAAGTCTTAAGATATCTTCAAGGGACGAAAGATTACATGCTTATGTACAAATTATCAGATGACTTGGAAGTCATTGGCTACTCTGATTCAAACTTTGCTGGCTATGTTGATTCACGAAAATCAACTTCTGGATACATTTCTATGTTAGCCGGTGGAGCTATATCTTGGAGGAGTGCAAAACAGACTTTGATTACTACTTCTACTATGGAAGGTGAATTCGTTTCTTATTTTGAGGCTACCTCACATGGTGTATGGTTAAAGGGTTTAATTTTCGGCCTGAGAATTGTCGACTCTATCTATAAGCCATTAAAGTTATATTTTGACAATTTAGCTGCTGTATTTTTGGCTAAGAATAACAAAAGTGGTAGTCGAAGCAAACATATTGACATCAAGTATCTAGCTATAAGATAACGTATTAAAGATATTAAAGATAAGAAAGTGGTTATTGAACACGTCAGCACTGAAGTGATGTTAGCTGATCCTTTAACTAAAGGCATGCCACCGCAAAATTTTAACGATCATGCAGTCACAATGGGACTTAGTTCCAATATGTAAATCATCATTGTAACAATGAATGTTGATGAAACTCTATTTTATATGATATTTCTCTTATTTGTAACTATGTGCACATTCAGTTTATTTTTGAGAAATATCACTAAAATTTAGACCTTAAATAAACATTGGGTTTATTCATTAAGAAATAAGGGTTAAGGCTTAGAGACACAATGCATCGTAATACGTGAAAAATACTACTCGCTCTTAGAGAAACTATCGTCATGATTCATGTTTTATGTTTTACTTATGGGATTAGGATATGCGGACCAAGTGGAAGAATATTGGTCTTATCTGATATGGCCCGTAACTTTCCGTAACCTCCCATTCTAGCAGTTACTCAACTGTTAAGGATTTGAATTTCAAATCATTTGTAACTGTTGCCCAACCGCCCAATTTGTTCTTGATGGAGAACATTATAAATAAGATAGATCTGGTTAAAGGATCCCTAAGTATGACTTTCAAAATACTCTACACCATCTAAAGAGTGAGAGTTGAATACTTAGAAGACTCACCGAATGTGGAAAGCAAATGTCTACAACTTTGACGACTCCGACGAATATCGTCAATGGCTGGAGGTACGCCAATCTCTATTTTCTCTACGTTATTGCTCTATTTTCTAACATAGAGGACAAACTTGTACTTGTACTATACTAAAAAAAGAAGAAATAGATAATGCTTGAGAAAAAGGAGGAAAAAATAAATATTTAGATAAATAAATTAAAAAATAAAAATAAAATTAAAGGAAAAATAAAAAAATTTCAAATAATAAAAAAAATAGAACATGAGAGACAAATGAGTATGAAAAGTTTAAAATATTTGAAGTGTAAAGGGGGTATTTGAGAAAAATCAGGAAAAAAAAAGAGAAGTAATAAAAATAAAAAATAAAGGTTAAAAATAAATGAATTAAAAAAAATAAAAAAAATGAAGAAATAGATAATGCTTGACAAAAAAAAGAGAGAAAAAAGTAAAGGTTGAGACAAATGAATTAAAATATGAAAATAAAATTAAAGAAAAAAATTTGAAAAAAGTGAAAATAATAAAAAATAAAATTTAAGAGATAAATGAGTATGGAAAGTTTAAAAATATATTTGAGGTGTAGAGGGGCAAAATTGTACTTGGACAATACTTAAAAAGGAAAGAAGACTAGTTTTCAAAGACTTTTCTTATTGGAATAAAAAATCTAAAGCCACTCACATTTGAGTCTATGACATGTAATTTTCTGATTTTTAAATAGACAAATAACAAGATTCAACAGTACACCTAAAAGAAGAATCCAATATGTAACCAAAAATAAGATTACTGCAACACTTTTTTTTTTTTCTAAAAAATTATTAGGACATACACACATAATATATAAACCAAAAAGGATTCTATAAAAATTTTGTCTCGAAAGGACTTATATATATATATATATATATATCAAAATAAGACTCCTAGGACAAATATATGATTCATAAATCAAAAGGGATTAAAAAAATATTATTAGTATAGTAAATTGTTTTTTCTCTTTTCTAATTTTACTCTTATTATAGTTATGTTTTTGTTTGTATGTTGTGATATGTTTTAGTTTTATGAGTTCATCAAACTTCATGAAATCTATATCTTTTTTTGTGTAATTTGTAGATAATTTGAGACAGACAAGATCAGTCTACCTGAAATATTTAATTCTAGATGATTTGGCAAGTAGTCTTGTACGAAATTCGAAAAAAGTAAAATCTAAAATAGTGGTTCAAAAGATATCATTCATAAACAACAAGATCAACAAGGGGTTTAACATTATGATAATGGACTCTTGAGTCTTTTTAAATTTTTTTTTTCGTGTCTTACCTTTTCTATTACAAATTGATTTTATGTGGTATTTGACGACAATAACAACATATTCAAAATATTTGTACATAGTGAAATTTGAAAAGGATAAGATGTACATAATTTATATCACCACCTCAGAAATGGCATAGACTGTTTTCAATAGACCCCGGCTCGAAACCATTTATTTGATATTTACTTTGTGTTAAATAAATTATTATCATTTTTGTAATAATTGTAGCCACATGACATAGAGATAAAAATAAATAGAATCAATAGTTTATTTTGTCATTTAGAATTTGTTGCAAGTAATTCAAAATTTAAGTCTTATGTTGCTTTTTTTTCTAATTTATTTTTCAGTTATATTGTGTCTCTTTGCTCTTAATTGAGATTAGTATTCTTATTTCATTTTTTTAGCATTATAAATTAAATCAATACACACGTGCAAAACACGTACACTTGACTAGTTTTATATTAAAAGTGAGAAGCCCTAAATACAAAATTGAATTATCATTTTATCCTACACCTAAATTAGAATATTTTAAAACATCCAAATAATTAAATTTATAATTTTGAAATCAGATGTTCTTTTTTTTGCTTGTAAAATGTCCGTGTCATTAGAAAGGGATAAGGTAACACTTACATCATTAATTGGGCAATAATTTATATACATAAAAAGAGAAAGAAAAACTTCATACAAGAAAACTGTGGAATGCCATGCCATTAAAAAGGGAGAAGTTAACATTTATTACTACCTCCATTTCAAAATATACATATTATTGACCTATTTTTTAATATTCAAAATAAATGAATTATTCATTCTTTAAGAGACATATTGAAGATTTCTTTCAATTTTACCCTTTCTTTTAATGAGGTTCTTAAGTATGACACATTTTCTAAAAGAGTAATTTAAGAACAATTAAAAAGATAATAGTGAAAAGTAACCTACAATTTATGTCCTAAAAATTTTTCTTAAGGGTTGTGTCATACCCCAATGATTTAATTATTTTGAAATAGAGGGAATATATCATTAATTGGACTAATAATTTACATTAAAAAGCAAGGAAATATTAATACAAAAAAAAACTGTACGATTTGAAAAGTTCTTTAGTAATTCAATGTATTCTTAAAAATTAAATTTATGGTCCGGATTGAACCTTTTATTAATAATCAAATCTCAAAACCTGTTCAAATCTATACATTGAGTGGACAAGCCCAAAAAATCGACCCGATCCAATAAGTTGGAATATGAAAGGTTTCTTAAAAAATATAAAGCATCAATTTGGGTAAAGAGTACTGAGTACTCTTCAACTTCATCCACCGCCTCTCTTATGCTATGTTCCCTCTGAGTAGGAATCAATGCCTTATCTCTTACCTTCTCTAGGTGATCTTCAAGATTGGACGCTACATTTCAACAATGGTGCTCTGTCTATCATCTTCTCCTACCTCTGGTAAGTGCTTTTTTTTCTTGTGCTTTCCCCTAACCTTCCGATGATCTAACATCAACCAAAACTCAGGTGGTCAGAGTTTATCCCTACAGGACTGAAGTAACATGCTTACACTTGGATTTGACATTTTCTGTAAGCTACTCTGCATCCTACCTTTCATTTTTATGCAACTCAGTTTCATTCTGCTCACTGCTGGACTCTCCTATAGGGTCTGATGATGAATCAGCTTGGGCTGTAGTGATTTGAGCAAATTTGAGGTGCGGTAGAGGCAAGATCCATGTACCCCTCTTTTTGGTGAAGGTTTTTGGTAGCTAGGGCAACTAGCTAGTTTAGGCACAAGATTATTGTCTATATTAGGACAAACAATGTTTATATTGTGCATGTCTTTCCCTCGCATCCCCGTGGCTTTGTATTTATAGGAACCCTCTTTGTGGTGCTTCCTACTTATGAATGACTGATTCTGTATATGCATGTTTCTCCTGCCTTCCATTATTGCTTTATTGTTTTGCATGTCCTAATTCTTAAATTAGGAATTTGTGACTTATCCATATTGAATAGTTTCCTCACTTTAGTTAGAAGATCTGTAAACATGTTGTATTCCTTTTCTAGTTGATGCTCAATGACTTCACTTGCTAATGCATCGGCTATAATATTTTCTTCTCTGAAAATATGAATTACCTTCCCTTGTATTGCTCTCAACATGTATCTTATATTTTCAACATATTCCGCTAACTCCCAAGCAATTTTCTACTGATTCTAAATCATCTTTTGTAGAATAAGAGAGTTAGTTTCAACAGTCATTCCTTCAATATTCTGTGATTGACAGTATGTCAAAGCCTTCATAATGGCTAAAGCATTAACCTTTACATTGTTGGTTTCCCCTACTCTTCTAGCTTTCGCAAAAACCAAATTCCCTTCTTCATTTCTGATGTAGAAAGCAATAGCATCCATGCCTGTATTTCCCCAACATGCTCAATCTGTGTTGCATTTATACTTTCCTCTTTCCAGGAAGCTCCATGTAACACTATGACAATGTAACCTTGGTTTATATTGTCTCACCATATTTACCAAGGATGGCCAATCTCCCTCTCCCACCATCAACCAAGGATATGCTGACTTGATTACTTTCCTAACCAAGTCTTTTATTTTCCATACCAAGGTAGAGAAAGAGACCTTACTTCCATATTTAATCCCATTCTTTTTTTCCATAAACACCATTAAAACCCATCTTCAACTTAGAAGGAACCTTCATTTTCCACCATGTCTATACTAATTAATGTAAGTCCATCTCTTTAATATCAATCCGTACAAAAATAGCAAACTGCCTCCATAGCCTTTCAGCTGTGGGGGCTGTTAGAAAAAGATGTTCCATTGTCTCCTCTTCTTTATATTCATAGCACCAACACCTGGAAACAATGTTAATTTTCATTTGTTTGAGATTATCATCCATAGCTATTCTCCTCCCCCAGACCCTCCTCATAAAGAAACTAATTTTAAAAGGCAACCCTTTTCTCCAAATACAATTGTACTTTTTTTTGCGCGCCTTCTTATTTCTTAGCATATCAAAAACTAATTTTACAGAAAAAAATCCTTGAGAGTTTACCATCCACCAGGCCTTATCATTTTTATGTTCCTCCCTAGGTGGTTTTATATTCTCCACTATATGTTCAGTCATCTCTTGAGATAATTTGCTTCTCAATTTCTAGTAGTTCCATACTCTATCTGTCACAATTTCTTTAACCTCTCTCCCATTCTAATGCATTCTCACCTTCTACAAAATAAATAGAACCTTGTCTGGTCCAGTTATCAAACCAGAAACTAGAATTTCCTGATTTAATCTGCCACTAGACATTATGCTCGATATCCTCTCTTATATCAACTAACTTCTTCCAAGTTTGAGATGCTCCAAAGCCTTTAGCCAGAATCGTATGAAATTTTTTTATAGTATTTATTCCACATAAACTCACTCCATAATGAGGATGTAGAGGTTCTAAAATTCTACCATAGCTTTGCACTCAAAGCTTTGGCTACTGTATGTAAATATCTAAAACCAATACCTCCTTCTTCCCTAGGGTAGCATATGTTCTCCCAAGATACCCAATGTTTGTTCTTGGCTCCAGTGGCATTAGCCCAAAAGAACTTAGCAAAAATTTTGTGAAGATGATTAATAACACTAACAGGGGGACTCATAGCTGATACAAATATATAGGAACAGATTGCAGTACATGTACTATCAGGATGTACCTTCCTCTAAAAGACAAGAGTTTGTTCTGCTAGAAGCTTAGCCTTTTCATTATCTTTTTAATCAACTATTCAAAGTGACTTTTCTTCTTTCATCCATAAAACACAGGACATCCCAAATGGGTAAAAGAAAAAGATCCTTGAGCAATGCAAGTGATTCTTTTAATTTTGTTACAAATACCTATTGGGGTCTTTTCATGTAGAAAAAATAAAATCTTGTCTAGATTGATTAACCGGCATGAAATTCTCTCATAATACCTCAGAATCTTAATCATTTTTTTCATAGAACCTGGATGACCTGAATAAAAAAGAATAACATCGTCCATATTAGAAAGATGATTAATTTTTGGGCTCCATTTAGGCATTCCATATCCTTTAAACATAGGAACTTCAAACAACTTGTTTAGGATCATTGCAAGTACTTCTGCAGCAATAATGAATACAGTAAGGGACAAGGATCTCCTTGCTTTAAACCACTTGATGATTGGAAAAAACCAAAGGATTGCCCATTTACTAACATAGAATACCAATTACTGCTGACCAACCTAACAACCATGTCAATAATTCTTTCTACAAAACCAAATTTTCTGAATACCATGACTAAGAATTTCCAAGAAACCCTATCATACGCCTTTGGCATATCCAGTTTCACCACCATATTTTTCTCTTTATTTCTTATATTAATATCCCTTATTATCTCTTGTTCTAGCAAAACATTTTCAGTGATACTCTTCCCCTTCACAAAAACTATTTGATTAAGGGAAATAATGCTTGGGAGTAATCCCATAATCCTTTTATGCAATAGTCTTGATATTATCTTATTAGATAAAGTGCTAAGGCTTATAAGTCTCAAGTCTCCAAAGGCTTTAAGCACCTCCTTCTTAGTAATGAGAACTAAATTAGTATGATTTATATACCTTGGAAGTTCTCGACCACAGAAAAAACCTTTACCATATTTGTTATGTCCTCTCCAATAATATCCCAACATGTCTGAAAAAATTAACTAGAGAAGCCATCTGGTCCACCAACACTCTCCCCATTTAAAGAGAAAACCACCTGATTCACCTTATCTTTGCCTGGCATCCTTACTATCTGATCATTCTGCTCCTGCATAATTATCTTAGGAATACATTGAAGAATTTATAGATTATCTCCCTATTGATCTTAGCTAAATTGCTTCCTGAAAAACTTAACAACTTCTTCTCGTATATTCTGGGTTGTATTAACAACATCTCCCTACATAGTCTGGATTTTAGTAACTTGCATCTTTCTCATTCTCCTTTCCACATAGGAATAAAAAAATTATGTTTCTGTCCTCTTTTTTGAACCATCTCATCCCATCTTTCTGCTTCCAGTATTCCTTCTCCATATAAAGATATTTATTAAATCTACCTCCACCTTATTCAAGGCCATTCTATTCTCTTCAGATGGAAGAATCTCTAACTGAATCTCCTTTGCTTTAATCATATCTTCCAGAGTAGATTTTTTTTGAAAAATGTTTCCAAAAATTTTCTTTCTCCATTGTGATAGAGATGTTTAACCTTTTTTTTTATCTTTTCATGCACAATATTGAAAGGTGAGCCCGTTATCTCACCTCTCCATGCTTCTTCTACCACTTGTTTAAATTCCTTATGCTTTACCTAAAAATTCAGAAATCTAAATAGTTTTACCACTTGCTTCTGGGAAGCATTACATATTATATGTAAAAGAGTATGATCTGAGCCTTGTCTAATCAAATAGTGTACTTTATTATTGAAAAGAAGAAACATGAACTCACTATTGCCAAACACCCTGTAAAGTCTCTTAAAGATGCATTCCTCTTCTATTCTACCATTCCACGAAGTAAAATAGTTGTCTGTGAATCTTAATTCATTTAGAGCACATGAACTAATACAATTCACAAAATCAATAGTTTCCTGCTGAGTTACTGGTTATCCTCCTAATTTTTCAGCTTCATCCATTATTGTATTAAAATCTCTTCCTACTAACCAGGAACTCTGAATTTGATTTGAAATACATTTCAAATTATCCCATAACTCCAATCTTTCCAAAGCACTACACCTTGTATAAACTGTAAAAATACAGAAGGTCTTATTTGTTCCCCTTCTTTGAAAATTCATTGTTAGTTATTGTATTGAATTTGTTGAGTCTCTTAATCTTCCCAAAAAACCCATATTTTTCAGAACACTTCACTCTGACATATGGCAAACCAAGTTTCCTTTTATATCCTTCTAGCTCATTAGGCCTCTGAAAAGGCTCAAGTAAAGCTATGTATGAGTAGTAGTGTCTTTTTTGCAGGTATACTAATCTCTCATAAGATTGTTGAGTTCGTACAGACCTTATATTCTAAAAAATATTTGGTCAGAGGTAAAAATTAATCCCTTCTTTCTCCTTGTATTGATTTATAACTGTTGAACCCCTGGTTTTCCCCCTTTATTTGCTTTTCCTTTCACCTGTCCAACCTGTCTCAGTGATAAATTACCTTCCTTGATTACTTATTCAATATTGAGATCTATGCTTGTAACGCCTCGAGTCTGTACCCCAGACCCTACATGGTGCTCACAGTCTCGAAGGACTACAAGCTAACCCACGACTGGTACCTGCTGCAATAACTGAATAATAATACTATAATTATGCAGAAATTAAGAGAAAACTTGCCATAAGGTTCAAATCTGTAGTAACTACTGAAACTAAACATCTGTTTAAAAATACTCTATTCTGAAAAGCCTCTACTGTCTGAACAAGGAGTTGATGGGATAAGTCCCCAACTAACTCCGATTACTGAAATAAACTGAGTACTAAAATACTAGAATAATAAATTTGTCCTTGAACAATGAGGACTCACCACTAGTCTTCTTCTGATGGATCAAGCTGCTAAGTATGATCGGGAACCCGAGCGTCTAAACCTATGATATAAGAAATCATAGCACAAAGAAAGGTATGCGTCAGTACTTTAAATGTACTGGTATGCTAAGTGAGGTAGTTTGAGATGCATGGGCTCATATACACGAACAATACTGACTGAATAACAGAGTATAACTGAATGAGAGTACATGCATGAATACGGAAAGTGTAACTGAGGTTGTGATAACATTGGATACTGAGTTCTAAATTACTGATTAACTGATATCTGAGTTCACTGATACTGTATAATTGATAGCTCAATGACTATATCTGACAGTCCTAATTCTGTGGAACTGTATAGAGTTCTGTACTGAACTAAGTATCTGATAGTCCTAATTCTATAGAACTGAACTGAGTTTTATACTGAGATTGGAACTGAAACTGAGATTGAAGGAGGTAATCATCTAACTGACATGCCCCTTTTTAGATAGATTGGGGTCCAATCTCTAACTCCAGTTGGAAGGGTGTCAGTATCATGCCATGGGTAAAGACAACTATGAGTTAACCCTCTCTGACAGAAAGCTCTTTCGTGAACCCTCTCTAGCAGGAAACCTTGTATGTGATGTATCAACCCTAGTCCAGCAGAAAGATATCTCAACCTACACTGGCTACACAGTTCTGTAATACAAGGATTGCTACTAAAGGTCAAACCTTCTGCTGGCAGGAATGCCCCCATCCCTAGGTTCACTCGGTGTTGAATCCTACTCCCAACTGAAGAGATACTAAACTGATTCCTAGTTCATACTAAGCTTGACTGATTTGTTACTGATTATACTATCTAACTGAACTGAACTGAACTGAGTTCACTGAATTTCATTAATTGATGCAACACTACTGAATTCTGTCAACTGACTAAAATTACTGAGGTCTGAACTGAAAACTAAACTAGACTGGACTGATACTGAGTCCACTGAGTTTTTCCTGAGTGCTGTAACTGACTGAGAGTACTACTGATCGTGATATGACTGAGATTATTCTGTAACTGTAACTGACACTGGCTCTAGGTAAACAACTAAATTATTGGGTATTAATACCCCTAGGACTTGATAGCATGAAAACTAAAGCATCACATGACCTTGCCTAGCATAGAAATGCACACTTGTTCATAATGCATCTATAGAGGCATTTTATCAAACACTTGAATGACATGAACTAGTATACATGCTAACATGATATAATATCACTATTTAATTCATATGAACAACTCATCAAACACTTGTAAGGCATTTATATGCACATAATACCAATCAACACATGGGCATCACAATTTCAAGGCTTTAACATGAATTCACATGATACTATATACATAATAATTGTTTTGTACTTAAATCTTGCACTTAATCATGGAATAGAAACCCAATCAACATTATAATTATGAATACACTTGAATCCAAATCATGGAAATCATGGAATAAATTTACTCAAAGTTTAAAAGTGTTTCTTGGAATCCAAGGGTGGAAGGGACCCTTGGATGAACACTTGTCATACCTTAAAGCTTGAATTCTGAAAGATTGATGGATTTCCTTGGAACTTGGATTCTTGAATGTGATGAACTAGGTTTTGTTCTTGAAAAACTCTAGAGAGAATGAGTAAATTTAGCCTTTTAAATGGCTTAATTACATGTTTTGGAGGATGATATAAAATGGGAAAAGACCCATTTACCCCTCTGGACATAGGTTTTAATTATTGAACTTTAGATTAGCGATGCGTAGACCGATGCACCACATTGTTGGCATCGATGCGATGGACAACGTGCCACGTCGTTTCACTAGAATTTACACTGAGAACTGGAGGAAAATATTCATCGGCGTGATGGGTGATGCGGTGCGACGAGATCGCGTCGATCCACTGGTTTGAGCTTTCAAATGTGATCTAAACAAAGTTCAAAAAATCCAAAACTTGTCCGAAAACATCCACTAATATACCTGATCTTGATTAAACCTAAAAATCATTACTTTAAGGTCATGAGGGTTGTGAAATAGTGTCTCCAACCTACGAAGTATAAAATAACACTAAGTGTGAATACTTAGCTAAAATTTTCTAAGTCTGGGACCCTTTAACAAGCTTTAAAGGTCTGAGTTAAGCTTAGGATTTTACGGGGTCTTACAATATCTCCTCCTTGGGAACATTTGTCCTCGAATGAGACTAACTAAGATGAGAATAATGATAGACTGGATTTAAATACGAGACATGCACAACTTTAAGATGATTTCATAACTGACATTACTGATATGCTTAAATTTCATACTGAACATGCATATCTGATGCATGAGTACATGGATAGGATTGCTGATAAGCTGAGTCTCTTATATTGAACATGTATATCTGATGCATGAATATCTGACTGAATGGACTCATAAATGTATGACTGTATATGCAATGGTAACTGATACCAAGTTTATAAAGAAAATCTAAGCATGAAACTGAGTAAGTCAAGGGAAAACTGTTACCTTGGGCTGAGTCTAAATTTGCAGAGAAGAGGTGAGGATACTTGGTCCGCATATCTGCTTCTACTTCCCAAGTATCTCCCTTAACGAACTGATTCCGCCAAAGAACTTTGACTAGAGGGACCTCTTTGTTCCCCAGTATGTGAATCTGGTAATCAAGGATTTTGATTGGAATCTTCTTATAAGAGAGGTTTTTTTGAATGTCTATACTCCATACAGGGGATACAATTGCTGGGTCACCTATGCATTTCTTTAGCAAGGAGACATGGAACACACTGGATGGACTAAAGCTAAATCTGAAAGCAACCCAAGCTCGTAAGCTACCTTTTTGAAATAGCTAAGAATTCAATAAGGACCGACATATCGGGGACTAAGTTTCCCCTTTTTGCCAAATCTCTTCACTTCTTTCATAAAAGAGATCTTCAAATACACATAATCACCAATCTAAAATTCAAGATCCTTTCTTTGCATATCTGCGTACGATTTCTGTCGCCTCTGAGATGTCTTAAGCCTTTCCCTGATCAACTGAACCTTCTCTAAGGTATCAAAAACCTAGTTAGGCCCTACCACTGTGGCCTCTCCCACTTCAAACTAACTAATGGGAGACCTACATGTCCTCCCATAGAGTGCCTTAAACGGAGCCATCTGAATGCTGGAATGATAGATGTTGTTAAATGCGAACTCAATCAAAGGTAAGTGGTCATCCCAACTACCTTTAAAGTCTATTGCATACGCTCGCAACATATCCTTTAAAGTATAAATGGTCCTTTCTACTTGACCATTTGTCTGAGGGTGAAAAGCTGTACTAAGGAGGACTTGGGTACCAAAACCCTTTTAGAAGGCTTTCCAGAAATGAGAGGTGAACTATGTACCTCTATCTGAGATAATGGACAATGAAACTCCGTACAATCTGACCAACTTTCTGACATAGACCTTGGCATAGTCCTCGTCTGACTAAGAGGTATGGAATGGTAGGAAATGAGCTGATTTGGTCATCCTGTCTATAATGACCCAAAATGAATCATGCTGACGATGAGTACGAGGCAAACCCGTCATAAAATCTATGTTTACTTCTTCCCACTTCTAAGTGGGAATACTAAACTCCTACATAGCCCCTCTAGGCTTCTAATGCTCGATCTTAACCTACCGACATGTTGAGTACTTGGCTATAAACTCTGCAATATCTCTCTTCATCCCACTCCACCAATAGATCTCCCGCAAATCACGGTATATCTTAGTGGCCCCTAGATGAATAGAGTAATGCGCACCATGCGCTTCTGAAAGAATTTACTATCTTAGGTCATCTACACCTGGCACACATAGCCGACCCTGACAACGCAATACACCATCTCCCCTTAGGGAGAAAATCTCTATATTCTGATCTCTGACCAATTATTTCAACTTAACTAGGCTGGGATCCCTATACTGCTTTTCCTTCACCTCGGAAACTAGAGATGATTCTGAACTACTCTGCACCCATACATTACCTTCTGCTGAATCAACTAAGCGAACACCCAATCGGGAAAGCTGATGAACTTCCTGAGCTAAATTCTTCTTACCATCCTCCACATGAGCAACACTACCTATAGATATCCTACTTAGAGCATCAACCGTTACATTGTCTTTACCTGGATGATACAAGATGCTCATGTTATAGTCCTTTAACAACCCCAACCACCTTCTCTGATGGAGGTTTAGGTCTTTCTGAGAGAACATATACTGTAGGCTCTTATGGTTAGTGAACACATCGATGTGCACACCATACAAGTAGTGCCTCCAAATCTTTAAGGCAAATACTACTGCTGCTAACTCAAGATCATGAGTTGGATAGTTATTTTCATGGGGCTTAAGCTGTCTAGAGGCATAAGCTATTACCTTACCTCTCTGCATCAAAACACACCCCAATCCAACCCTGGAAGCATCCTAATATACCATATATCCATCTGAAGCATCTGGTAGGGTCAAAACTAGAGCTGTAGTGAGTTGAGTCTTCAACTCCTGAAAATTCTTCTCATAAGAATCTGACCACTGGAATTTGACCTTCTTCTAAGTTAATCGGGACATAGGGGATGCAATAGATGGAAATCCTCAAAAAACCATCAGTAATAGCTAGCCAAACCTAAGAAACTCTAAATATCTGATGGAGAGATGATCTGGGCTAGTTTCTCACTGCTTTAATCTTTTGGGAATCAACTCTAGTGCCATCATTGGAAATAATATGGCCAAGAAAAGCTACTGACCTTATCCAAAATTCACACTTACTGAATTTGAGGAACAACTGATGGTTTCTGAGAGTCTGTAATACTGTTCTGAGATAGTCTGCATGATCATGCTCACTGCGTGAGTAAACAAGGATATCATCTATAAAGACTATGATGAACATGTCCAAGTACTGCTTGAACACCCGGTTCATCAAGTCCATGAAAGCTGCTAGGGCATTGGTAAGACCAAATAACATGACTAAGAATTCGAAGTGACCATACTGAGTTTTGAAAGCTATTTTTAAAAAGTCACATTCTCTGATTCTGAGATGATGATAGCCTGATTTGAGGTCTATTTTAGAAAAGTAACTGGCACCCTGAAGTTGGTCAAACATGTCATCGATTCTGGGAAGTTGATACTTGTTTTTGACCGTGACTTTATTTAGCTGATGGTAGTCAATACACATTTTGAGAGAACCATTTTTCTTACGCATGAATAAAACTGGTGCACCCTACGGGGACACATCGAGTCTAATGAATCCCTTATCTAGGAGATCCTTCAACTATTTTTTTAATTCTCTGAGTTTTGTAGGTGCCATTTTATATGGAAGAATAGATATGGGCTGAGTATCTAAAAGAAGGTCTATTTCGAAGTTGATTTTCCCTTTAGGAGAAACTCCGGGAAGATCTTTGAGAAACACGTCTGGGAATTCACATGCTATTGATACTGACTCAAGAGTAGGGGTTTCTGATCTAGAGTCCTAGATTCGAACGAGATGGTAAACACATCCCTTAGATATCATTTTCCTTGCCCTAAGGTAGGAAACAAGATGACCCCTAAGTACTGAAGTACTACCCCTCCACTCTAGGACGAGCTCATTCGGAAACTGAAATTGGACAATTTTGTTTCTGCAGTCGATTAAGGCATAGCACAAATGAAGCCCATCCATGCCGATAATAACGTTAAAATTGATCATCTCTAATTCGACTAAATCTACTGAAGTGACTTTCTGAGATACCATAATCGGACAGTTCCTGTATACCCACCGAGCTATGATAGATTTGCCGGGGTAGAGACTGAGAATGGCTCTGCTAGAATTTCAATACTGACTCCGAAGTCAATAGCTATATAAGGAGTTACAAAAGACAAAAAAGCCCCTAGATCTAGCAATGCATAAATATATAAATGATAAACTAGTAACATACCAATAACCACATCAGGAGAACTTTCCTGATCCTATCTGGGATGAAGTGTATAGAGTCTATTTGGGCATTGCCCACTGGTGGTACTGGAAGTGGCACTCTGGTGATTCGGGCGATCGGACTAAGCTGAGGGACGATTATACTGACTCTACGAACCCACTCGAGGACACTATCTGACTCTGTGGCCTAGCTTACCATATTCAAAACATACTTCACTGCCAGATCTACAGATCTACAGACACCCTGTGGTTTCTGCCATACTTCTGGCACAGAGGATTTGTTCGGGCACTGCTAACACTACCCTGGGGTTTAGGGCTTGACACCCTATCTCTATTACCATTTCTGAATTTTGGCACGGGAGTACTAGCTGAGGACAGATTTGGGACTAAGTATTTTTGGTATAATTGAGAATACTTACCGCCCTCTGACTTAGGCTGGGTGAAGTTGAAGCTACCTTTTCTAGCTCTCTTGTTATCCCTCTCCTTTTCTTTATTCTTAGCCTCCTCTATTTGCTGAGCATGGACCATGATCCTGGATATGTCCATCTCCTTAATCAACATTATGGTCCTACACTCCTTGACCACACTATTAGACACGCCAGACATAAACTTACTTATCTTAGATCTGCTATCTGCTACCATATGAGGAGAGTATCTGGCTAATTAGAATACTCTTGTACCGTTATGTTGTCCTACTTCAAATTTATAAATTCCAAAACCTTTGCTTCCCTCAACTCTAGAGGGAAGAACCTATCCAGAAAGCAATAGCAAACTCCTCCCATTCGATGGGCCCTGCATCTGCAGCCCTCTTTGCTTTCCATTGTTTGAACCATGGGTGAGCCACATCCTGCAAATGATATGCAGCTAACTCGGTACTTTTACTAGCTGTCACCCCGATAATATATGTAACCTTTTGCACCTGATCAAGGAATTTCTGTGGGTCCTCATCTGACTTTAACCTGGTAAAAGATAGAGTGTTTATTCGGGTGAAGTCTCGAATCCTGGCTGCAGTAGTATTGGCCACCGGGTTTGGCTGGAACGACAGCTGGGCATTCATTTAGGGCTTCCATAGAATAAACTAGAATGGTGAAAGCTGCTCTGAATTTAGTATGGGAGATATGTTCATCAAGAGGATCTAGCTGGACGGGCTGAGGTGCTTAGTCCTCTTTGGAGGCATATTCTATAAACAGAAGAGGAACTTGGATTAGACAGAGAGTTTAACTTGAGCTTGTGCTCACCCGCACGACATAATTACTGAAAGAAGGGAAACTTTTCCTAAATCATTTTGTAGCCTCCTGTCCATAAGTGTGGTACGCTACACACCCATGCATAAGACTCTACTAGATTTGACTTTCAGACTGCCTAGGACTCTATTGAACCTTAGGCTCTAATACCAAGTTTGTAACGCCCCGAGTCTATACCCCAAACGCTATACGGTGCTCATAGTCTTTAAGGATCACAAACTAACCCATGACTGTTACCTGCTGCAATAACTGAATAATAATACTGTAATTATGCAGAAATTAGGCAAAAACTTGCCATAAGGTTCAAATCTAAAATAAATACTGAAACTGAACATCTGTTTGAAAATACTCTGGTCTAAAAAGCCTCTACTATCTGAACAAGGAGTTGATGGGATAAGTCCCCAACTAACTCTGACTACTGAAATAAACTAAGTAATAAAATACTAGAATAATAAAACTATCCTCGAACAATGAGGACTCACCACTAGTCTACTGCTGATGGATCGGGCTGCTAAGTGTGATTGAGATACCGTGTATCTGAACCTATGATATAAGACATCATAGCACAAAGAAAGATATGCGTCAGTACTTTGAATATACTGGTATGCTAAGTGAGGTAGGCTGAGATGCATGGGTTCAATTGCATGAACAATACTGATTGAATTAGATGAGTATAACAAGATGAGAGTACATGCATGAATACGTAAAGTTTAACTGAGGTCATGAGAACATTGGATACTGAGTTCTGAATTACTGATGTTTGAGTTTATTGATACTGTATAACTGATAGATGAATGACTGTATCTGACAGTCCTAATTCTGTGGAATTGTACTGAGTTTCATACTGAAACGAGTGATTATATTTGATAGTCCTAATTCTGTAGAATTGAACTGAGTTCTATACTGAGACTAGGACTGAAACTAAGACTGTGAGAGGTAATCATCCGACCGACATGCCCCTTAATAGATAGATTGGGGTCCAACCTATAACCCCAGTTGAAAGGGTGTCAGTACTGTGCCACGGATAAAGACAATTATGAGTTAACCCTCTCTGAAAGGAAGCTCTTTCGTCAACCCTCACTTTCAGTAAATCTCATATGAGGTGTATCAACCCTAGTCTGGCTGGAATATATCTTAACCTACACTGGTTACACAGTTCTGTAATGCAAGGATTGCTACTAAAGGTCAAACCCTCTACTGGGAGGAATGCCCCCATCCCCGAATTTTCTCGGTGCTAAATCCTATTCCCAATTGAAGAGACATTGAACTGATTCCTAGTTCATACTAGGATTGACTGAACTATTACTGATTATACTGTTTAACTGAACTAAACTGAGTTCACTAAATTTTCATTGACTGATGGAATACTACTAAATTCTGTTAACTGACTAAATTTACTAAGGTCTAAACTGAATATTGAACTGGACTGGACTGATACTGAGTCTACTGATTTTTCTCGAGTTCTGTAACTGACTGAGAGAACTAATGATTGTGATATAACTGAGATTATTCTGTAACTGATACTAGCTCTAGGTAAACAACTAAATTATCGGGTATTATATACCCCCAGGACTTGAAAGCATGAAAAGTAAAGCATCAAATGACCTTGCATAGTATAGAAATGCACACTTGTTCATAATGCATCTATAGAGGAATTTTATTAAACACTTGAATGGCATGAACTAGTATACATGCTAACATGATATAATTTCACTATTTAATTCACATGAACAACTCATCAAACACTTGGAAGGGGTTGTATATGCACATAGTACCAATCAACACATGAGCATTACAATTTCAAGGCTTTAACATGAATTCACATGATACTACATACATAATAATTGTTCCGTACATAAATCTTGCACTTAATCATGGAATAGAAACCCAATCAACATTATAATCATGAATACACTTGAATCCAAATCATTGAAATCACGAAATAAATTTATTTAAAGTTTAAAAGAGTTTCTTGGAATCCAAAGCTTGGATGAACACTTGTCATACCTTAAAGCTTGAATTCTGAAAGATTGATGGATTTTCTTGGAACTTGGATTCTTGAATGTGATGAACTAGGGTTTGTTCTAGAAAAATTCTAGAGAGAATGAGTAAATTTAGACTTTTAGATGGCTTAATTACATGTTTGGGGGCTGATATAAGATGGAAAAAGACCCATTTATCCCTCTGGATGTGGGTTTTAATTACTAAAAATTGGACTAGCGATGCACAGACCGATGCACCGTGTCATTAGCATTGATGCAATGGCCAATGCACCGCATCTAGTCCATGTCGGTTGCACTGGGAATTGGAGGAAAATATTCATCGATGCGATGGGCGATGCGGTGCATCAAGATTGCATCGATCCACTGATTTGAGCTTTCAAATGTGATCCAAACAAAGTCCAAAAAAATCCAAAACTTGTCTGGGAACACCCATTGAAATACCTAATCATGATTCAACCTTAAAATAATTACTTTAAGGTCATGAGGGTCGTGAAATAGAGTTGCCAACCTACGAAGGCTAAAATAACACTAAGTATGAATACTTATTCCAACATTAATTCTCTTTGGGATTTCTCCGAACAAGTCAACCTCAACTTTAACCCGACACAACTAGGTCTTATTTTGTTTTGAGTATCCAAATCTACTAGCAATGGCTTCCCAACTACTGCAGCTAGAGAAAAAACTGCTTTCTTCCCAAAGAAATTTAGAGGTAATGATGGAAAAGAAATCCAAGAAATAATAATTGATGTTTCCAGATGAGTGGTGAGTTTAACACTTAATCACACTCACTATTAGTGCACATTACCCTGTTATGGATGAAAAATGAGACATAATTGCGATTAGATACACTAATATCCACTTCGTACTGGCATAAAGTTAAAGGGTTGGAAGGATGTGGATTGGATCTCAAACTGATAAAAAAGAGAGCAAGAAAGTGCAACTGAAGACCTAAAACAAAAGAGCCTTAGGTACCGTGGTCGCGATCTACCGACCGTGGTCATGGAAGTCTAGGATGGTCAATCAATTGGGGTTATAGAGGTAAACTGCGTCACATAGCCGTTGTCGCAGCCAGACTTGCACGATTGCATCCCAGTGGAGGATTTTAGCCCGAGGGCAAAAATAAAATTTCACGTGCTGATCCCAATTTGACAAAAAGGATTCAAACCCTATCATTATCGAACAATTCAATCTTCCCCAAATTTTTAGGTTTTAGTTTTATTATAGTTCATAGCCTCGATTTTTGGAGAAGAAAATATTGTATAAATTTTGGGTGAAGAATACATTGGAGACCTTCTAAGTGAAAGATTTGCTCACTTCCATTATTGATATTGTGGGAGAAGTACATTTGAAGTAACATTTGCTTAAATCTTTGAAAACTCAATTCAATTGAGATTATGGGTATATCTATGCTTATTTATCTTATGTGTAGCTAAATTTCTCTCTTGGGGTTATGTGTGAATAGGGGTTTGAGTGTGTATGGGTTGTTATTGTTAGCATCTATATGGTAATTCATATTTATGGGTTTTATCATTGCTATGCTATTATGGTTGGGATTCGATGGGTAAAATCCCCAAATACCCACAAAGATTTGATGAGTGAAAGCTCCAAGCTCTAGAAAGTCCAAGGCCATATTTGAAAGAAGGGTTTTGGGTGAACTTTAGGAATCTATATCATCCTCGAAAGAGGATGTGGAGACCAAAGCAATGATAGACAATCACGTGTGTAGTTTACTAATTTTTCACTATCTTAGACATAAGGGTGAATTTGAGGTTGTCTACACCATGGGTATCATTCTAGAAATAGGGATGCATAGATTGAGGTTGTGGTTACTAATTATTGAACACACCTATTAGGTATTCGAAAGAATCAATGGGTGAAAGTTTGATGTTTTGTTGAAAAACTAGCTGTAACGCCCTAAAATTTCATCCCGAGATGCCACACGGTGCTTAGGGCTACACGTAAACCCAAGCTAACCCTCGGAGCCAGACATTACCTCAAGGAATTCAATTCAACAATAGTCATGCACAACAAAGAGATATATTTCATCGGGTTCAAGAGAAATACCGGAGAATACTAGACTGTAGAACCAAAATATATTGTTCGTCTATACATACGAACCCTCTAGTCTGACAAAGCCTCTATACATCAAAATCAAGGAGCCATTGGGACAAACCTCCAACTGACTCAAACAGTACTGAAAGCCATAACAACAGAACGATATCACTAAAAATATAGAAAAGGTCCTCGAACCATGAGGACTCACCACTGAGGGAATGTAGTTGAGGCACTCAAATATCGCTAACGCGGCTGCAGCTGAGTACTTGAACCTACATTACGAGAAATGTAGCCCATAGGAAAATATGTGGGTCAGCACTTTGGAATGTACTGAGTATGTGGGGGTGCATGCAACAATGCAAATATCATCATCAATTTCATAAAAATATGCATACGTACAATGATGGCTCACTTGGCTTGAGTTAGATTTAAACATACTTTTCATGATCTCATAGTAAATAAATCATATGATAAAAACCTCATAAATCATCATAAATAACCCAACTCTTCAACTCAAGACTCCGAGTGACTCGGTAATTCAAGAAACTCAACTCTTATGGACATGAGAGGTTCTTATAAACGACATAAACCATGTGAGCTACATGGAGTCCAACATTTTTTCCTCCTAAGGAGAGAACCCCACATTAGCGGGAGCGTCGTACTCTTGCCAGGGAGTACAACCTAAATTTAGTGATCACAATCTCATACTCGGCCTCCAGCCCACAATTATCAATATCAATCCTACGATGGCATGTAGTTTCAGGGAAATATCACATTTCCCGCTCGATGCTAAATACTATTCCCAGACACAAGCTCAAAATGCGTTAGGAAATCCACCACAAACATCACAAGGGTCTATCATGAAGACCAAATCAAATCTCTTTCTCATTTATCAAATCATAATCAATTTGTGGATTCCTAACTCGACTCAAATCAAATCAATATTTCTCAATATCAAAATGTATCAATTCATTAAATCTTGACAACATCAATAACTTTGAGAAAATGTCAAGACTCATTGTAACAACTCAATCTCATGAATCAATATACTCAATAATCCAGTTTGTCATAAGGAAGCTTAAAAGTTGACACATATCTTGAAAGAACTTGAAATATCAACTCATGGTAGAAATATGAAATTCACAATATTAAATATCAAGTCATAACTTGGGAATAGCAAAATAATCCTGTATAACAAAGCTTGAACAATTTATATTCTTATAATCTCATGATGAAGTAATTTAGATATAAAACCACTTGCAAAATCATATAAATCCATGATAGAAGTTAAAGCTTTGGGCACAATAACGAAAGAATTGCTCTTGTTTAAAACCCCACATACCTTAATCATTGAAATTGGATGAATTCTAGTGCTTGAGACTCTATCCACACTTGTAATAAATGATTCTCGAAGCCCACACTATGAGGAACTTGATTCTTGAAGAAATTTTGAAGATTTATGGATGATTTTTGGAAGATTAATGTCCTTAAATAAAAATCCTAGATATATATCTTAAGAGAATTGGAAGAGAGAATGAAGAAATTAGGGTTTAGATGGGAATTCTCATATATATATATATATATGGGGCCTTCAAAAATGGAAAAAGACCAAAATACCCTTGCAAAAACGTCCTTTAATTGCTGAAAAAACAGCTGACGACATTCGTGAAAAGTAGTCAGACTTGTGATAAGTTGTTACGAAATGTCGTCACAAAAGGGTGGATTTTATGATTTTCTGCTTAAGGTTGACAACATTGGTGATAAGTCGTCACACTTGTGACAACTTACCACAAAATGTCGTCACTAGGGGTGGAAATCTGACTAAGGCTGACGACATTGTTGATAAGTCATCAAACTTGTGACAGCTTATCACAAAATGTCGTTACATGCTGGAGTAAAATAGGCATAACTCTTGGCTCTAATACCAGATTTGGGTGAAATTAGTATCGTTGGAAAGATAATTCAATTATATATGTTTTGGTAGGTCATGAACTCAATAATTCGTAGTATAACGAGAGATGTTCATTTGAAGTTGGATATGATATTATCCTTCCCTAGAATTCAATCGGTAAGGAATGTTTTGATTCACCTAATCGCTAGGACATCTTTGAGTCCTTAATATATATCACCCTTGATTAGAAAACAACGAAAGAACTATAATTTACTTCTCATGAGCTTGATTCATGGTTGCACTATTGGTTAGAGTCTCAGGGTATTACACTAGTATCAAAATATATAACCAAACCTACCTATATGTGATTTACTAAATTGATGTTGATTTATCTCTCCCACATGTCATTCCCTTAGTAATTCATAATCCCAGGATACGTTTTTAATTTTTAAACCACTAATTATTCAAAACCCAAAATTAATACTAGAAAAACCCAAAAAGAAACATTGGTGTAGGAACCTTTCCCCCATTTTATCTTTTTGTACCATTTGTTTGAATTCAACTTGTATCTATCATTTCGAGTTGATTGATCACTACTCATATTGTTCCTCGTGGATTCGACCCCGACTCTAAAGTTGGGTAAATATATTGATGACGATCGCCTTGCACTTAAATTGACGTGTAAGTTGAGCATTATCAAAAATAGCACCATTGTTGGGGAAAAATTTGGCGTATTTTTTGTTATTTGCTTGAATTCAAGATTGTAAATATTTATTTGTGACTTTTATTTTGTAGGTAGCTTTTTATTTTATTTTATTTTATTTTTATTTTCTCTATGACATCTTCCAACGAATATGATATTGGTAGCTGAAAGAACTACCTTGACGATCCATGTCCATATTATGATGGACTATACTTCACAAGAGATTGTAACTATGCTTCCTCGAGAGAGATGGATGCACCATCTCAATCCTATAGGGAGTATAGGTGTTCTTTATGTAGTGGTCGAGATGGATATTGGAGTGATTGTCCATGTGCCCCCCATTATACTAACTGAGTTGCTAGTTCTTTGTATGAGTTTGATAGGTCTTCTAATGAAGAGGAGCAAGACCAACATATCGAATCCACTAGTCCTAGAGCAATGCTTCAAATTATTTTGGACCAGGTGGATGCAACGAGGGAGAATGTACAAGCTATACAACAAGAGGCATTAGGACGGAAAAATGTCAAGATGGGGGAAATAAGCGAAGAAGAAAAGCTTAAAACTATTATTACCATGCTTATTCCCCAAGAGGAGATATGTCAAGAAGAGAAACCAAGCTATGATGATGAGCTTGGTAGCAAAGAATCCTCGACGGCTTCCCAACAATCTAACTCATATGAGGAAGAAGAAGCCAAAATAAAAGAAATGAACTTAGAGTCAAGAGAAGAATCAAAGTAAACCTCTTATGATGACTCTAGCTCATTTAGGAGTGAATATGCTTTGGAGGTGGCTAAACCAAAATTAGAGGTTGAACCTTGTTCTAACCACTTTTCAACATTGTGCTTAGGCGATATGGTGAGGATCCATCCCTTTGAAAAAATGGTGGATTATGGGGGAGCGGAGTTTGACTCTTTTATTTTGAAGTTTGTCATTCCAAAAAAGCATATGGAACCCCATCCATCAAAGGCCGAGATGCTCAATTTCTAAAGTTCAAGGAATGGCCTATTGACGTAGACACTTTTACCTAAGGAGTGAATCTGGAAGATCATGTGAAGTTAAGTAAAAGGTTCAAGTCTTCAAAATAGTGAGATAAAAACTTTCTTGCCATTTGACCTCCTCTTCCAAGTTTTCTCTTGGAAGATTTGAATTTTCTATCTCTCTGCCGCTCATTTTATATTGAGCAAAAGTTGGGATGGAGATTTAAATTTTCTAAATGGAGACATAAAATAAAAGAGTGGAAGCATCGTGCTACGATATTAAACTAAGCGCTCGATGGGAGGCAACCCATCACGCCACAAAACGTGGCACATATCCTTTAGATTTATGCATGCTAGAGTAGACTTCTTTCTTGTTTTGTTTTATTTCATACATAATCTATGAATCATAGTGCTATGAGAAATTTGAGTGACTTTGAAAAGGGAATGTGTGAAATTGACATGCTTGAATTGAAAAAGAAGTGCAGGAAACCCCGATGCTTGGTCTCAGTTACCGCAACCACAGTCCGCGCCTCCGCGATCACAGAGACCATGTGACCGCAATTGTGTAACTTGGACTACGATCGCGGTTAACTCAGATTAAAAAGACCATCCGAATGCCATGCACCCATGCAACTTATTTTCAAAGTTTCTCATAATTTCCCTCAAATTTGTGTCCTCTCAAGAGTATCCAAGGGTTTATTTAAATCCTTTTGCATCAGTTATCTGGTATGTAGCCTCAAACTCCTTTATATTCACTGTTATTGTAGGCTTGGGACACGTAGCTAGATATGAGCTTGAAATAGTGTTATAATACCAAAACTGTGCTTATTTGTAACCATGATTGTGGTCAGCAGCTATAGGGTGTCTACACATCATTTTGGGAAGTCTTGAGTACCCATATTCTAACCTAGAACAGTTATAATTGACGAGTACAGTAGGTGTCCATTCATTGCCCAAATGAGTCTAACATAAATTTCTTCAAGTTTGGGGCTGCAATATTGCTATGTAGGCTTATTTTATTTGATCATGATGTTGTACACCTAGTTGGAAGACAAAGTTGGTGTTAAGTTCGTGTCTTTTGAGAAATGATAGAACTATTGGTTGCGGTCTCAAGTATCGCTACCACAGTCCTAATGACCGCGATTGCAGTAGCGCGATTGCGGTAAATGCTCTGTGATCACTATACCTGAGGACAGCTGTTTGGAGAAACCCAACCTTTTGCACATCTATTTACACCCCAGAATCACCTATAACAGTGCCACATGTACTTTTCTTGTTAATCTAGCATACATTTTGCTTTGAAAATATTAAAAATGGTCCGAAGTGTCCTCCATATAGGTACTCAGCTATAGAATGGGAGACTTATATAAATCTGGAGCCTTGCTTCTTGAAAGCCGCTACCTTACTAGAACCTCCCAAGGTCCAAGCTACACCTAGAAAGGAGTATTTCTATGGACAAAGCCCCAGTGAAGTTCCAAGAATTCTTTGACAAAATTTCTACTATCAAGGAACATGCTCCAGGACTACCCCAGGGGTCAGGAGAATCCTCCACTACTCACCATTTCTATGCAGCTTAGTTCGACTATAACATATATAAGGAGGAGCTAAAGAAGCAAGGTGCTAGGGTTGCCAAATTGGAAAGAGCATATTCAACCTTGGCACTATTACACAAGAACCTCTGGGAGTCATATAAAAGGTTATTGCAAAGGAAAAAAAAGAGAGAAAAATTCTTCCCCAAGATGTAGAGAGGGTTAAAGGGCATTTTCAAGGTGCTTAAGCCTACAGAACATCTACCTTCACCGAGGAGCAATAATGATGATGGAGCCACTACTGAGGGGTCTGGTGCTAATGATGGTGGAGATGATGTAGGGTATACTGAAGATGAAGAAGCTAATTCAAGGAGCCTTCTTTACTCTTACCTTGCTAACTAGGCAATAGGGGAACTTCCAACTTTTTAGTTGGGGTGCCTATCCCCATATTTGTACTGCTTAGATGTCCTTGGGTAGTGTTTTAGATGACACTCTGGATATTATTTTTATTGTGTTTTGAGATGCTATATTTTTGGATGCTCTGATGGTGCCCACGTTTTATGGATTATCATATTTTTCTTCTATTTTTAATATTCTTTTAATTTTATTTTATTTTGATCTTGTTGATGCATGACTAGATTTGCCCTATGACGGATTGAGTGACGACATTATTAAGGGTAAAGAATCGTGTTTGGGTTTGAGACATAGGTGCAGGGGAAATTCTGAGTACCCGTAGAATTAAGTGTCATTAATACAAGGAAAGCCTGAGTACCTGTAGCATTATACTCTGTTAAGTTGGGGTCACTTTATTCACCATTGGCGAAATCTGAGTAGACATATGGTTAGATTTCCAGTTTTGAGCTAAGATGTGAGACTAAAGCTTTAGTTGTAGCCATAGTTTAACAAATTATGCATGGTGTTGTAAAACAAACGATCCCTTTCTATCTAAAGTTTTTAAAAAATCAAGGGCATGGATGTGACTGACTTTGTAACAAATCCTTTTCACTTTTTGTGTCTTCACAAATTTTGACTTATGAATAGAATTAGATACTCCAAATTTGTCTCTCGCGAAAGGGACAATTGAGCCTCCTTGGCGAGTTTTTGCATACCATGAGTGGCGAGTTTTTTGCATTAATCTCTTGTATACTTGTGTTATCTAGAACTTGTCTCGTTGGTCTCTCAAGGCCATTGTTGATTGTATTTGGTTGGATAAATAACCTTAGGCCACCTTTGTGATTTTGGAACCAACTCTAGCCTAAAAAGCCTTCCTATGTATAATTGAAATCCCTAGTTACCTACTTTGAGCCTTTGGAACTTTCTTTGACAAACTCAATATAAGCTGTGAACCATTCTTTTTATTCCTCTTTTGAACCATACCCTCCTTGAACTCAAAATGCAACTTGAGGCTAAAATGCTAAGTTGGGAATGGTAAAGTTGATGGAAGGAAGTTTGAGGCCATGAAATGTTAGTAGAATGCCAAGGTGCCTAAGTGATTGTAAACAAATGTTTTGAAAAAGAAAGGATCCAATAAAGGATAGAATTGAATGAAAGATTTAAGAAATAGAGATAAAAGAAGAGTGGTGTACAAAGGAAGCAAATTGTAGACACGAGGAAAGAAGAAAAACAAAGAAGAATGGCCAATAGTAAAAAAAGAGAGGTAAGATTGAAAAGTGTGATGTTGATGTTCAAGGAAGGGAGTAGCCATGTTGTTCTCAAACAATATCCTATCCTAACCCAAACCTACATTACAAACTTAGAAAGTCCTTTGAGATCTCCAACCATTTACTTTCTTTGTAGTGGCGATTGAACATAAGGGCAAACCTATGGTATAACGTTTGTTGCATTGAGATTTTTTTGTGAGTGATATAGTTTATGCACTTAAAATTCCTTGTTGCATATTTTGTAGCTTGATGTGAGGAATTCTCTTTCTTGTGAGGACAACATGTGAAACAAGTTAAGGTGGGTAATTTTGTCACCTCTCGACAATGAGGCAAATGGAGTATAACTTAGTTGTCGTAAAAAAAGAGTCACTTAAAGAGTATTGATTTTTATTGCTTGGTCGCTCTTTGAAGTCCTATGTAGACTTGGTTTTAAGATTTAATAAGGAGGGGTGTAGCAAAGTTAGCTTCACCCATGTGCAATGAGTTATTTGTGGTTGCGATTAAAGTAGAGGTCATTGTAATCTTTAAGGCATAAAGGTTGGGCTTAAATGATTGTGTCTCATGATAAAAGGTAATGTTGTTTAAGGACAAGCAAATACTTTAAGTTGGGGGTGTTGATGAGTGGTGAGTTGACCACTTAATCGCACTCATTATTCGTGCACATTACCCTGTTATGGATGAATAAATGAGACATAATTGCCATTAGATGCACTAATATCCACTTCTTATAGGAATAGAGTTAAAGGGATGGAAATACGTGGATTGGTGCTCAAAATGATCAAAAAGGGAGCAAGAAAGTGTAGTTGAAGACTTGAAACAGAAGAGCCTCAGGTACCGCAATTGCGATCTGCCGACTGCGGTCGTGGCAATCAAGTATGGTTAATCAATCACGGCCGTAGAGGTAAACCGCGGTCGCAGCCAGACTTACACAATCATGGCCTAGTGGAGGATTTCAATCCGAGGGCAAAACTGAAATTTCACGTGCTGATCCCAATTTGAAAAAAAGGATTCAAACCCTATCATTATGGAATAATTCTATCTTCCTCCATTTTTTAGATTTTAGTTTTAGTGTAGGTCATAGCCTCTATTTTTGGACAAGAAAATGTTGTATAAATTTTGAGTGAAGAATACATTGGAGACCTTCTAAGTGGAAGATTTGCTCACTTCCATTATTGATATCGTGGGAGAACAAAGTTTGAAGTAACATTTTCTTAAATCTTCAATAACTCAATTCAATGGAGATTATGCATTTATCTTATGTGTAGATAAATTTCTCTCTTGGGGTTGTGCGTTAATAGGGATTTAAGTGTGTGTGGGTTGTTATTGTTAGCATCTATATGGTAATTCATGTTAATGGGTTTTATCATTGCTATGCTTTTTAGTTGGGATTTGATGGGTGAAAGCCCCAAATACCCACATGGGTTTGATAAGTGAAAGCTCCAAGCTCTAGAAAGTCTAAGGCCATCTTCAAAAGAAGGGTTTTGGGTGAATTTTAGAAATCCATATCATCCTCGAAAGAGGGATGTGGAGACCAAAGCAATGATGGACAATCACATGTGTAGTTTGCTAATTTTTCACTATCTTAGACATAAGGGTGAATTTGAGGTTGGCTACACCATGGGTAACATCCTAGAAATAGGGATGCCTAGATTGAGGTTGTGGTTACTAATTATTGAACACACCTATTAGGTATTCGAAAGAATCAATGGGTGAAAGTTTGATGTTTTGTTGAAAAACTAGCATCAAAATATATAACCAAACCTACCCATATGTGATTTACTAAATTGATGTCGATTTATCACTCCCACATGTCATTCCCTTAGTAACGTATAATCCCAAGATTCGTGTTTAATTGTTAAAACTCTAATTATTCAGAACCACGAATTTATACTAGAAAAATTCAAAAAGAAACATTAGTGTAGGAACCAATCCCCCATTTTATTTTTTTGTACCATTTATTTGAATTCAACTTGTATCTATCATTTCGAATTAATTTGATCGCTACTCACATTGTTCCTTGTGGATCCGACCCAACTCCAAAGTTGGGTAAATATATTGACGGCGACCGCTTTGCACTTAAATTGACGTGTAAGTTGAGCATTTTCATTTCCTCCTCTAGATCAAATAAAGGATCCCATTTCAACATACGCATTAGATATGATCAATAATTATGAGTGATGTAGAATTGAGGTTTTGACAGGAGGTGTACATAGTCATTCAATTCACACATTATTTTGAAATTAACCTTCTTAATTCTTGAATGTCAGGCCATCCATAAGAAAACTTTTCTTTCACTGCAAACTGCAAATCTTCATTTATAATTATTTGATTAATCTCCTTCTCCTCCCATACGATTCTGAACTCCCCATGCAAATAAGCAATTTTTTTAACAAGAATCGATTTGTATCAAGGTTTTGTTGGTTTGATAGTGTTGATATAAGATATCTTTGGGACTTCATCTAATCCTACAGGTGTTGCAGTTAGCCCAACCTCCACCTCGAAGGTTGGCCAACGACCATTAAGGCGATAATTCGAACAACAAAGTCAAATTTAGGGTTTGATGGCAAGGGTTTCTAGAGAGTATTTTTATTGTTTAGTAATTCAATGTATGTTAATTAATTTAATGAATAAATATGTGAAAGGATATCTCAAAGAACATCAAGAAACACTTTATAAAGTCACAAATTGTTTCATTCTCCTCAAATACATTCTTTTGTTAAGCAAGTTTTTTTAGTCTGTGTGATTTTTTTCCCTCTCTTAACATTTTTTGCTTGAAATCAAATAATAGGAGAGATGGAGGAGTATGTAAAGTTGGGGGAGATATGCCATGGGATTACGTAATCATAAGATGCCACTTTTATTACCATCAAATTTTGGGGGATGATATATCAAACGGAGGAGATCTGTGGGATTAAGATGATGGATATTTATTTTATTACCTATACAACTAGCAGATATTCATGAATTCCGAAACAGAGGAGATTGGTTTCTCTGGAAGGCTAGTTTTTGGATTTTCATTAATTGATTCATTCTATGTAGTTTGTTATGATTACAATTTTTATGCTCCATCTGTTTCAACATAGTTGGCCCTTTTTGACTTAACACTTCCCTTAAGAAAATATTTATTACGGGTTTATTTTACCAAATTAGCCTTATTAATTATGTTTGAAAATATAAATTTGAGTAAATACACTTTGTTTAGTTATTTAATATTGAGGGTAGTTTTGAACGAAGATAATAAAATTCTCTTGACTTCATCAAAGGAATAACTAAATTAAAACATATATTTTTTGAAAGAGGCCAACTAAAATGAAATGGAGGGAGTATATGAAAAGGTAATATATACTATTTACGGCTAACGGAGAGATATCTTGATCACTTAAATTGTTTCATTTAACTATGTTCATGAATTTCGTTCCTTGTCATTTTTACTAAGGTTCAATAAATCTCTAATATTGAATTTTATTATGATTATGAATATTGATAAAATAGAGTTTAAATATATCTTTACAATTCGATATAGACAAAATATTGATCTCAAAAGAAACTGTAGCATTATGGCATCTAATATTTATATATCACGATGAAATTAAAATTAGTTTTAGTTATTATCCTACCATATAGTGTTTAGTGATATCATCCAAATATTTGTCTTGACACTTTTATAGTGTCACGACCTAAAATTCATAGGTCATGATGACACTTTTCGTGATGAACCTTGACAAGTAAGCCTATCACCCAAATCAACACACAAGGGGAAAAAGACAACAATAACCCCAAGGTAAGGCTTCTAGAATGAGCCAAACCCTAGAAGTACAATAAATGCAAAAATAAATACAATAATGCAGATATAACTCCCAAAACTAGGTGTAAATAGTATAAGAACATATCTAGCACAACTCAAATCCAAATAAAATGCATGAGAAATCCAAATACAAGGGAAACTCAATATCTGAAATGAAAATAAATACATAGTCTATAGAGAAAGGTAGTAGAAGACATCCGGATGCCTGAAAATCATCAACTACCTTGAAAGCTCCGACAGTCGCTCGAGTCACGTAATGTGGGGCTTACCCGAACCTGAATCTGCACCAAAGAGTGAAGTAGGAGTGAGTATGTTCCACTTGTACTAAGTAGGTATCATAGGCCCACCGAGCAAAGTAAAAAATAAAGTATAAAAAATACAAACTAAGGACACGTCACCTGCAATAAGAAAATGTCCTACAACGGTAGTCTACAACGTTTGCACTAACAGTTCTAATATATATATGTATATATATATTACAAATAAAACAACAATAAAATAAGTATAACATGAATATACAATATGTCACATATGAGTACAAATAGAGAAGAACATGTATATACAAGGTGGTCAAATATAAATAACAGGATATAGAGCAAGTAGACATATAATGATTCAATATGAAAATTCAATCACTACATCAACACAATAAAGTAAGTGTAATGTATAAGATAATGATGTCAGTGATGATGATGATGATGATTATGGCACATAGCCTTAAGATTGGCACACGACCTTAAAAATTAGCACACAACCTTAAAAATGGACACACAATCTTAAAAATTTGCACACAACTTTAAAAATGGATACACTATCTTAAAAATTGGCACACAGTCTTAAAAATGGGCACACAGCCTTAAAAATTAGCACACAACCTTAAAATTGGCACATAACCTTCTAGTGTTTTCAGTATTTCTAGTGTTTCTAAAGCACATATATAATATAAGATACAAATCAAGTACACATACATCACAACAAGTGTATATAAAGTAGTAAAAATAACAAGTGAGATGATGCGTATGATGACATGAGAATGAGGATGCAGTGTTTACAACCATTCAAAATGAGTATTTCCTTCATAAATCCACAACCAACTACAATGAAATAATTCCACAATCATGTGAGCTAATATCCACTCATTATTTCCACTATTCATGAATTTTTCACATGATTCATATACCCACAAAGTATGAATATATTACAATATGCCAAAGGTAGAAAAATAGAAATTTTCAAACAGCTCAATACAATTATTCACATGTATTTCAGGCTATCAATATCACATAAGACCCCACACGGTCACACATATCACATGATATCTCAGATTTAATAATTACATCATGTTTAGGCCCCACACGGACATAGCATATAGATATTCATATTTCATGATTGGTTCCCACCCTTAACATGCATTTTGGTATACATATTAACTACCCATCTCAGTCTAAAGAGTTAAATCATAACCTACCTCGAATTTTGAAATCGATCTGCTACACTTCGAACCCATGATCTTACTTTTCATGAACGATCCTAAACTCTACTAAAAACATCAAATATAGAATCTACACATCAAAATAAAACCAACGACACCCGTATTGACTACTTTTGGTTCGGAGTCAAAATGAACCCCCGAAATGGGTTTTAGAAAAAGAATGGCAAAATTGTAACTTTACTTTAAAAATGTATTCTCCATATTTGTAGAAATCTATAGATAAGAACCCAAGTCAAATCGAGTAAAAAAATGAGGTTCAAATTGAAGAAAAATTATTTTTAAGCTTTACCGAATAAAATATTTGAATCCAGGTTAAAATCGAGAATCAGAGTTGTTTTGAAGGTTAAATTGATGAAAAACTAGTAATTATAAGATTAAAATATTATTCAAGTGAAAAATAGTGAAATTGGAGTTTAAAATAGAGCCCTAAGATATTTAGGGTTTTGAGAAATTAATCAAGAAATTATTAAGAAAAGGGGTGATTTTTTTACCTTAAATCCATAAGAGAATCAAGAAATAGATGTTAATGCAGCTTCCGAAGCACCCACAAGCTTCATTTTTAAGCTCTGAAACTATTTTAGGATTTAACTATCAAGAGTGAAGATGAAAAATGAGCCGCAAAAGTTGCTTTAATGGTGAAGATTTTTCTGCACCAACTATTGAAAAAGCTATTTTTTAAAAAGTACAACGCAAACTTCGATGGGGTGTACGAGATTTATTCGAAGTCCGATATACGCAAACAAACTATGTAAACACACTAAATCCGATGCTCCAGACTCAATAGTGATATTTGATTTTTGAAAAAATATCGTTTTCACAATGTTGAACCCCAAAACTCGAAATCACAATTTTCTAAATCGAGAGTCGAAATGAGATTTAAAATCCATAAAATCACACCAAACTTTACACCCTATAATCAATGTTCCAGATGCATTGACGAAGTCAAATTTTCCATCCAAGATTGTTTCAACCAAATATGGATCCCACATCCATATTTCTAATTTTTCAACTTTCTGACCAATAGGTTGAAATGAGCTCGGGTGCATCGCAACTCGAACCAAAGGTCTAACCAGCCTAAAATCGATATTCTAGAGCTGCCGACATAGTGCGTTCATCCATCCATCGCACAGATCAAAAGAATCCACATAAGTCTAAAATAAGTCTTTCAAAGCCATCAAAAATCATAATATCGCATAAATGGTACCAAAATGCATTCGAGAACTGTGCCGATCACCCCAATACCCAGAAATATCATAATGCAACTACGTGGAAGTTAAAATAGTCAAATCACACAGAAACACACATTTCACATATTTCATCAAATTTTTAAGTTGTTCCATCATCCACTACTAAAAATCTAGTTCGTCCTCGATTAAAGACAAAAGAAATACCCAAATCAACAAAGAGCTGGGGATAGGAACTATGCATATCTGCATCGACTTCCCAAGTAGCCTCATCCACAGGTCGATGTCGCCATTGAACCTTAACCACAGGACTGACTCTTGACCACAACTGTCTCACATCCTTAGCCAAAATAAAGACCGGATCCTCAACCAAATTCAACCCCCCATCTTACTAAATTGACACCCAACAAGACTCAGTTGGAATGTAATGGGGAAGCGTAGAAACATGAAAGATTAGATGAACAACTGCTAGATCTGGGGGCAAAGCTAACTCATAGGCCAAATCACCAACCGTCCGAAGAATCTCAAATGGACCAATATACCTGGGGCTAAGCTTGCCCCTCTTTCGAAACCTCATCACACCCTTCATGGGTGAAACTTGTAGAAAAAACATGATTACCAACACCAAATCTTAAGGCATGATGTATATGATCAGCATAACACTTCTGCCTACTGTGGGCGACACTAAGTCTATCATAAATGATCCAGACTCTATCCAAAGACTCATAAAGTATGTTCGTACCTCAAGGTCTAACCTAAAAAAAATCAAGCCAACTAACTAGAGAGCAACAACGCCTAAAAAAAGAGCCACGTCAATACTGGAATAGTAGCTATCATTATATGCAAACTCTGCTAAAGCCAAGTGCTGCTCCAACTGACCACCAAAATTCATCACACATGTACGGAGCATATCTTCCAAGACCTGGATAGTCTGCTTTGATGGGCCATTAGTTTGGGGGTGTCATGATATACTAAGAAAAACTAGAGTACCCAACTCATCTTGAAAAGCCTTCCAAAAGTGAGATGTGAACACAGACCTTGATCTAAAATAATAGATACCATCACACCATGAAGTCTCACTATCTCATGAATGTAGATATGAGCCAACCTCTCAGCACTGAAGGAAACTTGAACTGGAATGTAATGAGCTGATTTGGTCAATCGATCCATGATGACCCACACACTATTAGAACCACGAGATGTATGAAGCAACTCAGTCATGAAGTCCATAGTAATCCATTCTTACTTTCACTCGGGAATGAGTAATCTCTGAAGTAAACCACCAAGTTTTATTTGCTCGGCTTTCACCTGGTAACAACATAGGCAATAAGCCACAAAATATGTTATATCTCGCATCATACCACCCCACTATTAGTTCTGTCTTAAATAATAATACATCTTAGTCACACCTGGATGGATTATCTGGAACAATGAGCCATCTTCAAGATCAACCTAATCCAGTCACTCGCTCTCGACACACAAACTCAACCTCCAATTTGCAAAACTCCATCCAAATCAAGTGAGGTTTTCTTAGTCTCACCACTCAACACCTTATCTCGAATTAACCTTGATCCAACATCATCAAACCAATAAGCTCGAATCTACTCCATCAAAGAAGAGCTATCATTTATAAATGCCAAAACACACCCAGGTGTCAAAATATCAAGCCTAACCATCTAGTTAGATAAGGACTAAAACTAAAAGGCTAAAGACCTCTCATGGGTCAAAAGATGCGCCAAGCTACCCATGCTAGTTGAATTTTGGCTCAAGGCATCCGCAACCACATTAGCCTTAACCAGATGATAGAGAATAATGGAGCCATAATTCTTAAGCAACTCTAGACAATAATGTTGCCTCATATTAAGATATTGCTGGGTGAAGAAGTACTGAAGGCTACAATGATCTAAGAAGATCTCACAACAAACTGTATACATGTAGTGCTTCCCCAACTTCAAGGCGAACACAATAACACACAACTCTA
This sequence comes from Capsicum annuum, assembly GCF_002878395.1. Lineage (NCBI taxonomy): Eukaryota > Viridiplantae > Streptophyta > Magnoliopsida > Solanales > Solanaceae > Capsicum > Capsicum annuum. The sequence goes on from NC_061119.1 coordinate 103,079,607, forward strand.
AATCATGGGTAGGATAATTCCTCTCATGAGGCTTCTACTGATAAGATGCATAAGCAATTTCCTTTCTCTCCCGCATCAACATAACACCTAATCCAACACCTAAAATATTGTAAAACAAAGTAAATTCCAAGCCTTCTTTAGGAGAAGTCAATATAGGAGCTAAAGTCAACAAATCCTTGAGCCTTTGAAAGATCGCCTTACAAGTATCGGACCACTGAAATAAAATCTTTTCCTAAGTCAACTTTGTCAAAGGAGCCACAATAGAAGAGAAACCCTAGACAAAACATTGATAATATCTTGCAAAACTGACAAAACTCCAAATCTCGATGCACGAAGTAGGTCTATCCCAATAAGAACCTCTGCAACCTTAGATGGATCAACCATAATACCTTTCTTAGTCACCACATGACCCAAGAAAGAAAAAAACTCCAACCAAAACTGACAGTAAAAAAACTTATCATACAACTTCTCATCCCTCATTCTCTGAAGCATAATCTGCAAATTCTCCTCATACTCAACCTCACTCTTGGAATAAACAAAGAAATCATCCATAAACATAATAACAAATGAGTCAATATACTATCAAAACACCCGGTTCATCAACTGCATGAATGTGGCAGGGGCATTGGTCAACTCAAAAAGATGTCTTTGGAATATCTAAAGCTCTAATCCTTAACTGGTGATAACCAAAGCTCAAATAAATCTTTAAAAACACCGCAACCCCCTAAAGTTGATTAAATAAATCATCAATGCAATAAAGATAATACTTATTCTTAACCGTCACTTTGTTCAACTATCGATAATCAATACACATACACATAAACCTATCCTTATTCTTCACAAACAAGATAGGTGCACCCCAATGCAATATACTTGGTCTAATAAATATCTTATCCAACAACTCTTGCAACTCATCCTTTAATTTCTTCAACTTGGCTAGGGCTGTCCAATAAGGAGGAATAGAGATGGGCTTTGTGCCTGGCTCAACATCAATAGCAAAGTCAGTATCATGATTTGGAGGCATACTAGGAAAATTCATAGGGAACACATCTATAAAATCACATACAACACGAATAAAATCCAAGGAAGAAGGCAAGACAACACTGGTGTCACGAATATGAGCCAAGTAAGTTAAACATCCCCTCTCAAACAATTTATAAGCCTGAAGATCAGATATAATCCTCTTAGAACCTAAATGAAGTGCACCCTTCTAAGATATCCTTGGCATACCCAACAAAGTTAAAGTCAAAGTCTTAGAAAAATAATCTAAGACAACATGATAAGGAGACAACTAATCCATGCCCAAAATAACATTAAAATCAACCATATCTAACACAAGCAAGTCTACCAAAATCTCACACCTAGAAAAAGTCACAACAAAAGATTGGTGTACCCGATCCACTACTAAAGAATCACCGATCGAGGTAGATACACGAATAGGCATGTCAAGAGGCTCACTAACAGAATTAAAACCTAAAGCAAAATGCATAGACACATAAGAAAAAGTCAATCTAGTATCAAGTAACATAGATGCTGGTCTAAAACAAACAGAGACGATACCTGTGATCGCAGCATCAGATGCCTCCACCTCTATGACACGACCTAAAATTGGGCCTTGTTGTAATGGGCATATTGAGTCCAACAATGATCGAAGATCACCATATTAAACTAGTCTAACCATTACATCAATCCACAAGTGTCGAATAAACTCTAACCCTATATCAAGATAGCAAAAAAAAAGGCTACTAATCATAACTTAAGAAGTGTCTAATCAATCCATTGATGTCAACATACTAAACCAACATACCCAGTCCACAGTCATCCACAAAGCCTCTACAAATCTAATGTATATAATATGTTGGGACATGCCCCCAACAATAGTCAAAAACCAAGTCTAAAATAAGTTTATGGCATAAGATAGAAAGACTATAAAATGTATGCCTTTCAAAATAGGGAAGCTCACTAATTCAATGTTAATACATGAATCGCTTGAACACTTGGTCACTGGAAAAGAAGAGAAGAAGAAGCTCTGGCCCATGTATACATAGGAATACAACATTCGAAGATGGTTAGCTGTTGAAGTGCTAGCATGTAACTCAAGGATAATAATAAAATAGTGACATTAATCAAAACCAAGTCAAACCATCATATGAAACAACATTTGTATACATAAGTATATATGTAGATATATATAGATCGATAACGTCCCAGAAAAAAGAACAAGGCTCAGAATATATTTTGAAGAACCCGATCATGAGAGATGAAGTAGAGGACTCTAACCTCCCACCTATATAGTTTAGAAAGATTGAACTTCCCAGTCATATTAGGAAAGTGGAATCTAACAAGCCATCTTATTAAGCAAGTGGACTCTAACCTAAAGCCATTTTATTAGGCAAGTAGACTCTAACCTCAAACCATTCTATTAAGCAAGTGGACTCTAACCTCAAGCCATTGTGACCATTATTAGTTGACATTGGGAATTGTAACGCCTCAAAATCTAATCCCAAGATATCACACGGTGCTTAAGACTATGAACAACCTTAAACCAACCCTGTCTGCCTTCTACTAAATCTGAATCTTATAATAATGGAAATATAGATGTATAATCATCCTAAATGTGGAAATCTATCTGAAATAACTGGGAATAATCTGAATATAATCTCTAAAAACCAAATACTATAAGTCTGAATCATAACTAATAGTCTAACAAGCCTTTACTACTAATAACTAGAGAGTCACTAGGCCAGACCCCCAGCTAACTTAAACTGTCTGAAAAGAAATGTTGAATCATATAAACTAATAAGCTGAAATATCTAAATACTGAGCACCTGAACCTATATTATGAGACAATGTAGCACATAGACGTATATGTAGATTAATAGTTTGAGGATGTACTGAGTATGTAGGGGTGAATGCATCAGTAAAATATAATATCAATCATCATCATAGTTTGTAAAATAATTCATGCTAAATGTAAATGACGCATAAAAGCTAGAATATCTGAAAAACTAAAATCCATAATAATAAGAAGTAAATCATACTTTATAAATCTAGTGACTCATAACATTTTGTTCTGAAAGCTGTACTAATGTCCAATCTATAAATCATACTGTCTAAGTGTAAAAGAGCTCACTTCTATATATGAAATCTGAAAGCTGAAATTTGTAGCTCATATTTTTCTGTAAAGCATAATCTGAATAAAATTGTGAGCCTTTACACTTAGTTTTTCTAAGAGCTTTTCTGTTATGATGTAAGCTTAAAACTTTAGGGAAATACTTTAAAAGAGTTCTGAAAGCTTTTACTATTAGGGAGGTTCTTCTATCCAACATAATTTATGTAGCTAACATAGAGTCCAACGTCTCATTCCCCTAAGGGGAAAACCTTACGATGGGGAGAGGTGTCATACTCTTTCCAATGAATATAACCTGAGCTAAGTGATCACACCTGTAACTGTTAACCACATAGAAGTGGGAATAATCTGATATTTTATACCTACATTAGCTACATAGTTCTATGAAAGATAGGGCATACTAATCCCACACTTCCTTCTCGGTGCTAGATACTACTCCCTTTTTAAATCTGTATGCTCACTCTATTGGAAATCCACTTTAAAACTAGCATAAGGATTATTACGAAACCAATTATGCTTTTATCTGAGTCATTCTATAAATATAACTAATAAAACTTCTGTAATCTAAGATAAATCTATAAAGTGGATTCCAAATCTTATCAGAGGATCAAAAGATCAAAACTTTATTTGAAAATCTATAAATAATTTGATCATAGGATGCTTAAAGCATCATCTTTCAATGAAATATCAACATATAAACTTGAGCTTGATAACCCATGCATTAATCTCATGTCAAAACATCATAATAATCATGCTTGGTAATTCAAACAATGGTAATTCATCTTAAAATCTGGAATTTACAACAATAGGCATGAAAATAGGAAAATAAACATGCAATTCATCTTCAAAATCTCTCAAAACTCATAATCTTGCAAATAGCAATAATGGGTATGAACCCTAATTCAAATCTCATGGATATTCATTCAAAATTATATTAATTTGTAATTAAAACTTGGTTTTGGGCAAAAGGATGAAAGAGAATCCTTGTTCATAAACCCCACATACCTTGGTAGATGATTAGATGAAGAATCTTGAATTATTGATTCCTATTTGATTTCTTGAAGATGAATTCTTGATTATATTGTCTTGGGAATCCTCAATTTAGAGTTTTCTTGGAGAAACAATGGTGGAATTAGATTTCTTAGAGAAGAAGTTTTGAACTCTAGGGTTTTTCTTTGAGAGAGAAAGGATGAAAATAAGCATAAAGTGCTTAGAACAAGGTTAATCTTATGTTTTGGACGGGTTGGGGGCTTGGGAATTGACTAAAATGCTCTTTTTTTTAAAACTTTAATTAGAACTGGAAAAGGGGACAAAAATCCTGATTTAACATGCCACCGCGATGTGCCACTATCGTGGTGGCTCATTGGAAATAGGATAATTGGGAAATGAAAATTCTCTGCAATGCCTAGTCATTGCGGTTCTCTATTGAAATGCCATTTAGGCCATCATCATGATACGGTGCCATCGGGTTGGCCTACTGGAAATTGATAACTGGTAAATTAGACCTTACTGCGATGCGAGCTTATCGTGGTGGTCCATTGAAATTTGATGAATGAGAATTCTAACCTTCACCTTGTTACGGTGATTGCCCAGATGGCGTATTGCTTTACTAAAACTGCAGAAACTTAACTGAGTATCAAATTTGGGTGAAATTGGTATCGATGATAAGATTATTCAATTTCTACACAATGAAGGGTCTAAGTCTGGAAAATTTCACATGTAACAAAAGTTATCCATTTTTGAAGCTAGACTCGACATTCTAGAAGCAAAATTAAGCTAGGAAAAGTACGGGGTATTAAAGCACTCTAACCCTTTGTTTATGCAATAACACCCATTCAATCTAATACTTAAGGACTCTAACCCATTTAGCCAATTTAAGCCACCAAGGTTACAATTCAACAACATATTTGACCACAAGGCGTAATGCTCCGAGTCTACAAATCGGACGCCACACAGTGCTTACGACCCTGAATGACCATAAGATAACCCCTGACTGGGACTTGCTGTGAGTACAAAATAATAATAATGAAATAATATGGAAGTTAGGCTGAAGTGCCATAAGGTTCATAATCTGAATATTGATAAATATAGCAACTGATAATAACATCTGAAAACTGAATACTGTCTGAACTAGTCTAGTATGAAAAGCCTCTAACTGAACTGTCTGAATGTGGAGTTGATGGGATAAGCCCCAACTAACTCCGACTAATAAAATACTGAATCTACTATAATACTAAAATAAAAAAAATATCCTTGATTGATGAGGACTCACTATGAATCTGTTGCTACTTACTAAATCTAACTAAGCATGGTAAGGAATCTGAGCCTCCGAACCTATGCTATAAGACATCATCATGCAAGAAAAGAGTATGCAATTAGTACGTGGAATGTACATGTATTCTATATGAGGTAAGGTTGAAATTCATGGGTTCCTATGCATGAACGATAACTGACTGAGTGATATGAATATAACTGAATGAGAGTACATGAGTAACTGAACCAACTAACAACACTGATTTTACAATATTGTGCATATACATATCTACTATGTCGGAGATTTATATTGAAACTGATTACTGAGTTAAGATAACTAAGTAACTGATATATAAGGTTACTGATAACTAAATTACTAATAACGAGGTGACTATTTTTGACAGTCCTAATTTTGTAACACTGAACTGAGTTCTATGCTGAGACTGAAACTGAAACTGTGGGAGGTAATCATCTAACCGACATGACCCTCTATGAACTGATTGGGGTCCAACCTACAACACCATTTGGAAGGGTATCAGTACCATGCCATGGGTACAGGCACTGGCTGTATGGATCTACTGAAATGTCATCCCGAAGGACTAAGGGTCACCCTCTACTGGCAGGTTTCCTGATGAGAGAGGTATTGCCCTCAACTGGTAGGTAAATACCTTATCAACCCTCAATTGGTAGGTTGATATCTCAACCTTCACTGGCTATGTTGTTCTAAAATGCAAGGACTTCTACATTGGATCACACCCTCTATTGACAGGTGAGCCCCCATTCTTGGGTTTGCACGGTGCTGAATCCTACTCCCAACTGAATAACACTGACTATTAGACTGAATGAAACTAGACTGAGTTTCACTAAATTCTGTAACTAACTGAGCACTATTGTTTATGATTTTACTAAGACTATTCTGTAGCCACTGTAATTCTAGGCAAACAGTTAGATTTCGGGTAATGAATACCCCCAGGAATCGATCGCATTGATAGTAAATCATGACATAATCTTAAAAGTATAATAACAATTACTTTTTAACAATGCATTCATTTAGACATTTTGTCAAGAACTTGAGAGGCATGAACTTGTACATGAATGGGAACGGATGATAACATGTCATGATTTCACTATTCAAGTTACATAGTTATTCTATCAAACACTTGGGGAGCATAATTAATGTACATGATCATGGTTAACACATAAGCATCATGAATACAATACTCAACTTGCAATTAAAAGGTTTAACATGCGGGTCACATAATTCAACACATATACCAATGTAATTTTCACGAAACTTGTAACTAATCATGGATTGAAACCTAAACAACATCATAATCATGAATACAATCTAATTCAGGCATAGAAATCATAAATATAAAAACTTGTATTTTTAAATAGGGTTCTTGGACTTCATGGGTGGTAAGGGCCCATGAATGAACACCTAACATACCTGGGAGGATGAGTTCTTGAAAATTCTTGGTGGAATTCTTGAGGATTGTTCTTGATTCTTGGAGGTTAGAGTTTTGATAATTGAGGGAATGCTCCTTATTTTGGGGGAAATTGAATAGAATAATGACTTTACTAGGTTATTAGGGGTTAAATCAAGTGCTTAGACTGATTAGGGCCATGAAAAAAAGACCAAATTACCCCTAGAAATAAATAAATTTCCATCACTAAAAATCCTGATTTTGGCTTTCCATGCGATGCGATGGCATTGCGGTAAGCCAGAGGATTTTTTGGCTAGTGTAGTCCAAGGATGAGTTCAAAAATGAACTTTGGCACTACAAGGAGGTATCACGGAGCCTCACGGGAAAGTGACAATTATGAAATGGCACTTTGGTGTGACGCACCGTTATCGCATTGACACACTGGAAAAACCAATCAGCAACTGGAACTTCACCGCGATGCGCTAGAATTGCGGTGTCTCACTGGAAACTAACGAATGCCATTTTGACCCTCACCGCGATGCGATGCTGTTCAATTTAACATACTGTTTCACTAAAAGTGCCATAACTTCTTACCCGGATATCGAATTTAGGCAAAATTTATATCGTTGGAAAGCTGACTGAATTTCCTATATAATGATGGGTCTTAAGATGGAACATGTGATTATTTTTGAAAGTATATATAGGCATTCTCATGTACTAAGAGATAAACTAAGATAGGAAAATACATGGTATTATAATATCTCCCTCTTGGGAACATTCATCCTCGAATAAGACTGATTAAGGTGAGAAATACTGATAGGCTGAGTTTACATACTAAACATGCACAACTAAAGCATGATTACATGACTAAAAATACTGATAAACTGAGTTTTCATACTGAAACATGATTATATGGCTAAACTAATTCATGAATGAATAACTGTCATGGAGATGATATGCAATGGTAACTGATACCAAGGTTGTAATTGTAACTGAACATGGAGTTGAGTAAATCTAAGAAAGACTATTACCTCAAGCTGAGTCTGAGTTTGCAGAGAATAGATGAGGATACTTATTCTGCATATCTGCTTCTGCTTCACAAGTAGCTCTCTCATTGGAATGGTTCTGCCAGAGGACTTTAACCAAGGGAACTTCTTTGTTCCTTAGTCTATGAATGTGATGATCAAGGATTTGGACTGGAACCTCTTCAAAAGAAAGATCATTCTGAATATCTACGTCCTCTAAGGGGACTAAAACTGCGGGGTCACCAATGCATTTCTTAAGTAAGGAGACGTGGAACACTGGGTGCATTGAAGTAAAGTTTGAAGGGAACTTAAGCTTGTAAGCTACCTTTCTAATACAGGTGAGAATTCTGTAAGGACCGACATATTAGGGACTGAGTTTTCCTTTCTTGTAAAACATCTTCACTTCCTTCATGGGAGAGATTTTCAAGTACACAAAATTGCCGATCTCAAACTCGAGATCATTTCTCCTCAAATCTACATAAAATTTCTGTCAGTTCTGGGCTTCCGTAAGCCTTTCTTTGATCAGCTGAACTTTCTCTAAGGCATCAAACACTAAATCAGGCCCTACTACTGCGGCCTCACCTACATTGAACCAACCAATTGGAGATCTATATTTCCTACCATAAAGATCCTCAAACGAATCCATTTGAATACTAAATGATAGTTGTTATTATATGCCAATTCAATCAAAGGCAAGTGGTCATCCAACTACCTTTAAAATCCAAGGCATGCTTTTAACATATATTCTTAAGTCTGAATGGTCCTTTCTTCTTGACCATCAGTATGAGGGTGAAAATCTATATTGAGGTGAACTTGGATATCAAGACCCTTTTGGAAGGCTTTCCACAAACAAGAGGTAAATTGGGTACCTCTATAAAAAATGATGGATACAGGGACTCCGTATAACCTGACCAACTCTCTCCTAAAGATGTTGGCATAGTCCTTGGCTGAATAGGAAGTATGAACTGGCAAGCAATGAGTAGATTTGGTCATTCTATCTAAGATAACCCAAATTAAATTATGCTGATGACGAGTACGAGGTAAAACCATCACAAAGTCCATGTTTGCTTCTTCCCATTTCCATGTGGGAATACTGAACTCCTGCATGGACCCACTAGGATTATGGTACTTAATCTTAACCTGCTGACAGATAAAGAACTTAGCTACAAACTCTACGATATCTCTCTTCATCCTACTCCACCAACAGATCTGCCATAAATCGTGGTACATCTTAGTGGCCCCTAGATGAATCGAGTAACGTACACCGTGCGATTCTACAAGAATTCATTACCCCAACTCATCAACACACGACACACACAGTCTATCCTGGCAACGCAATACACCATCTCTTCCTTGGCAGGAAACCTCTACTTTCTGATCTTTGACTGACTCTTTCAATTTAACTAAACTGGGATCTCTGTCCTACTTTTCCTTCACTTTGGAAACCAGAGATAATTCAAACCTATTTTGTACCCATACATTATCTTCTATAAAATCAACTAAGCAGACACCTAGTAGGGAAATCTGATGAACTTCCTGAACAAACTTTTTCTTACCATTCTCAACATGAGCAACACTACCCATAGACAACCTACTGAGAGCATTTGCCACTACATTGGCCTTGCCCGAATTATACAAAACACTTATATCATAATCTTTCAACAACTCTAAATACCTTCTCTGATGGAAATTCAAATCTTTTTGAGAGAACACATACTGTAAGATTTTATGATCTGTGAACACATCAACATGTACCCCATACAATAATTCCTCCAAATCTTTAAGGCAAATATAATAGCTGCTAATTCAAGATCATGGATTGGATAATTCCTTTCATGGGGCATAAGATGTCTAGAGACATAGACTATGACCTTACCTCTTTGCATTAAGGCATAACCTAAACCAACTCTAGATGCATCACAGTACACAACAAACTTATCTGAACCATCTAGTAATGTCAAAACTGGGGCTGTAGTGAGTCGAGTCTTCAACTCCTGAAAACTCTTCTCACAAGAATCTGACTTATGAAACTTGACTTTCTTATGAGTCAATATAGACATGGGGGATGCAATAGACCAAAAACCTTTAATAAACCATCAATAATAACCTACTATACCCAAGAAACTCTTGATATCTAATAGAGAAATAGGTCTAGGCCAGTTTCTCACTGCCTCGATCTTTTAAGAATCAACTCTAATGCCATCACCGAAAATAATATGACCAAGAAATGCTACTGACCTTAGCCAAAATTTGCATTTACTTAATTTGGTGAACAACTGATGGGCTCTGAGAGTCTGAAGTATGATTTTGAGGCGATATGCGTGATCATGCTTGCTATGAGAATAGACAAGAAAGTCATCGATGAAGACTGTAACGAACATATCCAAGTACTGCTTGAACACGCAATTCATTAAGTCCATAAAGGATATTGGGGCATTTGTGAGACCAAAGGACATTACTAAGAACTTAAAGTTACCATACCGAGTTCAGAAAGCTATTTGCAGAATGTCACATTCTCTAACTCTGACCTGATGATAGCCTAATTTGAGGTCTATCTTAGAAAAGTAAGGCCTTGAAGTTTTTCAAACAAGTCATTGATTCTAGGAAGTGGGTATTTGTTCTTGAAGGTAACTTTGTTCAATTGATGGTAGCTATACATATTCTGAGTGAGCCATCTTTCTTATGCACTAATAAGACTGGTGCACCCTACGAGGAAATAATGGGTCTGATGAAACCCTTTTTGGCATTGCCTACTGGTGTCACTAGAAGTGGCACCCTGCTGATTCGGGCAACCAGACTGAGCTGAGAGACGATTGTACTAACCCTGTGAACCTTGCTGAGGATATTTTCTGATTCTATGGCCTAGCTTGCCATACCTAAAATATACATCACTTCCAGCTCTGGAAACACTCTTATGGTTTCTGTCTTATTTCTAGAAAAAAAGATTTGTTTGAGCATTGCTGACACTACCCTGAGATTTAGAGCTTGGCGCTCTATCTTTGTTACTATTTCTGAACTTAGGTACTGGAGAACTGGTTGAGGACGAAGTTAAAATAGAAGCTTTTGGGCGAAACTATGAACAGTTACCACCCTCTAACTTAGGCTGAGTGAAATTAAAGCTACCTATTCTAGCTCTCTTATTTCCCCCCCTCTCTTCTTATTATTAGCTTCTTGTATTTGCTAAGCATGGACCATTAGCCTAGATATGTCTATCTCCTTAATTAACATCACAATTTTGCACTCCTTAACCACACTCTCTGACACCCAGATACGAATTTACTCATTCTGGACCTATTTTCTGCTACTACACGGGGAGCATACCTGGATAATTAAGTAAATTTAAGGGAATACTCTTTCACGCTCATGTTTCCTTGCCTGAGTTTGATCAAATCTAACACCTTGGATTCCCTTAACTCTAAGAAAAAGAATCTATCTAGAAAAGTATTAGCAAACTCTTCCCATTCTATGTGCTCTGTATCTGTGCCCCTGTCTACTTTCCACTGCTTAAACCACGTATGAGCTATATCTTATAGTTGATAGGCAGCTAACTCAGCACTCTCACTGAAAGTTACTCCCATAATATCTGTGAATTTTTGCATCTGATTGAGGAACTCCTATGCATCTTCTTCAGACATAGATCATAAAAATAGAGGAGGATTCATTCAGGTGAAGTCCCAAATCTTAGCTACAGCAGTATTGGCCTTTGGTTTGGCCTGAACGAAAAATGGCTGTTTATTTTAGGCTACTACAGAATGGGCTAGAGTGGTGAACGCAGCTCTGAATTCTGCATGGGAGACATGCTCATCCAGGGGATCTGCCTGAATGGGTGGAGGTGCTAGCTGGTTTCCAGTTCTTCTTTCGTTGGTCTTTTCAGAAGGCATGTTCTATAAATGGAAGAAAGAAATGAATTATACTGAGATTTTAAATTGAGCTCATGCTTACTCGCACGACATGAATATTGAAAGAAGGGAAACTTTCCTAAAAATGTCTCATAGCCTCTTGTCCATAAGTGTGGCATGCTACACACCCATGCACAAGACTCTACTTGACGTGGATTTCAAATTCCCTAAGACACTTTTGAACCTTAGGCTCTGGTACCAAGTTTGTAATTTCCTAAGTCTTCACCTCGAATACCACATAGTGCTTATGATCCCAAAGGACCACAAGCTAACCCATGACTAGTACCTGCTGTAAGCACTGAATAATAATACTAAAATAATATGGAAGTTATGCATAAGTGCCATAAGGTTCATAATTTGAATACGAATAAATATAGCAACTGATAATAACATCTAAAAACTGAATACTATCTAAACTAGTCTAGTCTGAAAAGCCTCTAACAGAACTGTCTGAATGTGGAGTTGATGGGAAAAGCCCCCAACTAACTCCGACTAATAAAATACTGAATCTACTGTAATAATAAAATAAAAGAATATCCTCGATAGATGAGCTCACTACCGAATCTACTGCTTCTGATAGAATCTGACTAAGCACGGCCAGGAACCTGAGCATCCGAACCTATGATATGAGACACATAGCGAAAGAAAAGAATATGCGATTAGTATATGGAATATACTGGTATGCTAGATAAGGTAAGGCTGAAATGAATGGGTTTATATATATGAACAATAACTGACCGAGTGATATTAATATAACTGAATGCGAGTACATGAGTAACTGAAGCTACTATAAACACTGATTTTGCAATACTGTGCATATACATAGCTACTGTGTTTGACATTTATACTAAAACTGAGTACTGAGTTCTGATAACTCAGTAACTGACATCTGAGGTTACTAATAACTGAATTACTGTAACTGGGTGACTATTTTTGATAGTCCTAATTCTATAGAACTGAACAGAGTTCTATGCTGAGATAAAAATTGAAACTATGGGAGGTAATCATCTAACCGATATGCCCCTCTCTGAACTGATTGGGGTCTAACCTATAACCCCAGTTGGAAGGGTGTCGGTACCATGCACGGGTACAGACACTGGTTGTGTGGATCAACTAAAATGTTATCCCATAGGACTAAGGGTTACCCTCTACTGGCAGGTTCTCTAATGAGAGCGGTATTACCCTCATCTTATAAGTAAATAGCTTATCAACCCTCAACTGGAAGGTTGATATCTTAACCTACACTGGCTATGTAGTTCTGAAATACAAGGACTGCTACAAAGGATCACACCCTCTACTGACAGGTGAGCCCCCATCCTTGGGTTTATTCGGTACTGAATCCTACTCCCAACTGAATAGTACTGATTATAAGACTGAACTGAACTGGATTGAGTTTCACTGAATTCTGTAACTGATTAAGTATTACTGTTCATAATGTTACTGACACTATTCTATAGTTACCGTAATTCTAGGTAAACAGTTAGATTTTGGGTATTAAATACCACCAGGACTCGATAACATTGATAGTAAAACATGTCATGATCTTAAAGGCATAACAATAATTGCTTGTTAACAATGCATTCATTTAGATACTTTTTCAAGAACTTGAGAGGCATGAACTTGTAAATGAATGGGAACACATGATAACATGTCATGATTTCACTATTCAATTTACCTAGGTATTCTATCAAACACTTAGGGAGCATAATTAATGCACATGATAATGGTCAACACATAAGCATCATGAATACAATACTAAACTTTGAATTAAAATGTTTAACATGAGGTCACATAATTTAAAACACATACTATCTTAATTTTCATGAAACTTGTAATTAATCATGGATTGAAACCAAAATAACATCATAATCACGAATACAATCTAATTCAGGCATGGAAATCACAAATCTGAAAACTTGTATTTTTAAATAGGGTTCTTGGACTCCATGGGTGGTAAGGGCCCATGAATGAACACCTAACCTATCTGGGAGGATGAGTTCTTGAAGTTTCTTAGTGGAATTCTTGAGGATTGATCTTTATTCTTAGAGGTTAGGGTTTTGATATTTTACGGAATGCTCTTGATTTTGGGGGAAATTGAATAGAATAATGACTTAACTAGGTTATTAGGGGTTAAATCACGTGTTTAGACTTATTAGGGCCATGGGAAAACACCAAATTACCCCTGAAAACAAATAATTTTCGTCACTGAAAATCCTAATTTTGGCTTTCAGCACGACGCGGTGGCATCGCGGTGAGCCACTGGATTTTGTCGGCTAGTGTAGTCCAAGGACGAGTGGAAAAATACACTTTGGCGTGACATGGAAGTATCATAGAGCCTCACTGGAAAGTGACAATTACGAAATGGCACTTTGGTGTGACGCGCCGTTATCGCATTGACTCATTAGAAAAAGCCAATTGGGAACTGGAACTTTACCACAATGCACTAGAATCATGGTGTCTCACTAGAAACTGACAAATGCTATTTTGGCCCTCACCCGACATGATGCTGCTCAATTTGACATATTGTTTTACTAAAAGTGCCATAACTTCTCACCCGGATATCAGATTTGGGAGAAATTTATATCATTGGAAAGCTTACCGAATTTCCTACATAATGATGGGTCTTTAGCTCAAAAATTTTGAGTATTTTTGAAATTATATATAGGAATACTCATATTCTGAGAGCTAAACTAATCTAGGCAAATACAGGGTATTATAATATCTCGCCCTTGGGAACATTCGTCCTTGAATGAGACTGATTAAGCTGTGAAATACTGATAGACTGAGTCTACATACTAAACATGCACAATTGAAGCATTATTACATAATTGAAACTACTGATAAACTTAGTTTTCATACTGAAACATGATTACATGGCTGAACTGATTCATAAATGCATGACTGTCATGAAGATGATATACAATGGTAACTGATACCAAGTTTATAACTGTACCTGAACATGGAACTGAGTAAATCTAAGAAAGACTATTACCTCAAGTTGAGTCTGAGTTTGTGAAGAAGAGGTGAGGATACTTGGTCTACATATCTACTTCTGCTTCCCAAGTATCTCCCTCAGCGGACTGGTTCTGCCAGAGGACTTTGACCAAGGGAACTTCTTTATTCCTTAGTCTGTGAATCTGACGATCAAGTATTTGGACTGGAAACTCTTCAAAAGATAGATCATTCTGAATATTTATACCCTCTAAGGGGACTACAACTGCTGGGTCACCAATGCATTTCTTTAGCAAGGGGACGTGGAATACTGGGTGCACTAAAGCTAAGTCTGAAGGAAACTCAAGCTCATAAGCTACCTTTCTGATACAATTGAGAATTCTGTAAGGATCGACATTTCGAGGACCGAGTTTCCCCTTCTTGCCGAACCTCTCCACTCCCTTCATGCGAGAGATTTTCAAGTACACAAAATTGCTAATCTCAAATTCGAGATCCTTTCTCCTCACATCTACATACTATTTTTGTAGGCTCTAGGCTACCCTAAACCTTTCTTTGATCAACTGAGCCTTCTTTAAGGCATCAAATACTAAATTAGGCCCTACTACTACGACCTCACCTACCTCGAACCAACCAATTGGAGATCTATATCTCCTACCATAAAGAGCCTTAAACGGATCCATCTGAATACTAGAATGATAGATATTATTATATGCAAATTCGAACAAAGGCATGTGTCCATCCCAACTACCTTTACAATCAACAACGCATGCTCTTTACATATCTTCTAAAGTCTGAATGGTCCTTTCTGCTTGACCATCTATCTGAGGATGAAAAGCTGTACTGAGGTAAACTTGGGTACCAAGACCCTTTTGGAAGGCTTTCCAAAATTAAGAGGTAAATTGGGTACCTCTATTTGAAATAATGGATACAGGGACTCCGTGTAACCTGACCAACTCTCTGATATAGAGTTTCGCATAGTCCTCAGCTGAATAGGAAGTATGGACTGGTAAAAAATAAGCGGATTTGGTCATCCTGTCTATAATAACCCAAATCAAATCATGCTGATGACGAGTACAAGGAAAACCCATCATAAAGTCCAATTTCACTTCTTCCGATTTCCATGTGGGAATACTGAACTCCAACATGGACCCACTAGGCTTATGGTGCTCAATCTTAACCTGCTGACACGTAGAGCACTTAGCTACAAACTCTGCGATATCCTTCTTTATCCCACTTCACCAATGGATCTCCTGCAAATTACGTTATATCTTAGTGGCCCCTAGATGAATCGAGTAACGCGCATCGTGTCCTTATACAAGAATTCGTTGCCTCAACTCATCAACACATGGTAAACAAAGTCTACCCTGGCAATGTAATACACCATCTCCCCCTTAGGAGAAAACCTCTACTTTCTGATCTTTGACTGACTCTTCCAACTTAACTAAACTGGGATCTCTGTCCTGCTTTTCCTTCACTTCAAAAACCAGAGATGATTTTGAACTATTCTAC
Source organism: Capsicum annuum (assembly GCF_002878395.1). NCBI lineage: Eukaryota > Viridiplantae > Streptophyta > Magnoliopsida > Solanales > Solanaceae > Capsicum > Capsicum annuum. The sequence goes on from NC_061119.1 coordinate 103,095,802, forward strand.
ACCCACACACTACCCTCTGCTGAATCAATTAAGAGGACACCTATGCCGACAAGCTGATGAACTTCTAGAACTAACTTTTTCTTACCATTCTTAACATGAGTAACACTACCCATAGACAACTTATTGAGAGCATCTGCCCTATATTGGCCTTGTCTGGATGATAAAAAATACTTATATCATAATCTTTCAACAACTCTAACCACCTTCTCTGATGCAAATTCAAATCTTTTTGATAGAGCACATACTGCAAGCTTTTGTGATCTATGAACATATCAACATGCACCCCATACAAATAATGCCTCCAAATCTTTAAGGAAAAGACAACAACTGCTAATTCAAGATCATGGGTTGGGTAATTCCTTTCATGGGGATTAAGCTATCTAGAGGCATAGGCTATGACATTATCTCTCTACATTAGGACACAACCCAAACCAACTCTAGATGTATCACAGTACATAACAAACCCATCTAAACCATCTGGTAACATCAAAACTGGGGTTGTAGTTAGTCGAGTCTTTTACTCTTGAAAACTCTTCTCACAAGAACTGACCACTAAAACTTGACTTTTTTCTGAGTCAATCTGGACATAGGGGATGCAATTGCTGAAAACCCTTCAATAAACCGTTAGGAATAGCCAGCTAAACCCAAGAAACTCCTGACACACTAGGATTGTGGTGTTTCACTGGGAACTGACGAATGCCATTTTGACCCTCACCGCGATGTGATGCTACTCAGTTTGACATACTGTTTCACTAAAAGCGCCATAACTTCTCACCCGGATATCAGATTTGGGAGAAATTTATATTGTTGGAAAGCTGATAGAATTTCGTATACAATGATGGGTCTTAACCTGGAAAATTCTGAGTATTTTTGTCTTGTGTACTGAGAGATAAACTGATCTAGGAAAACATAGGGTATTACACATGATCTTTATGAAACCATTTATTAACCAATCACTTTAATAGGCCAATACCTTAGTTTAAATCACCATTCTAGTCAATTTGTTGTCATCAATACCTTTACAAAACCACTCACTCTTCATTAGCATTCTTATACTAAGATTTTGTTCAAAAAATAATTCAATTTCATGTTTAGGGATTCTAACCCCCTTTAGCCAAGCAAACCACCAAAGTCACCAATTAACTCATTACATGGCCAACAAGGCCTTTACAATACCATTTACCAACTATTCATACTTATTAGGCCATTTCCCTAGTTTAAAATACCATTAACATGTGACTAGTTATTTCTCTTAGACATTTTCACAAACACCTTGAGGGCATACCTTTACCAAGACCAAAATCAAAGTAGAAATCATCAAGCTTAGGGCACTCATGACCCATTTGTTAAACCACAATAAATAAGCACCCACATATGTAAACCATCACCAAGAACATATATAAACATAAGTTTAAAAAAGAGTAAACAATACCCATCACTATGCATCAAAACCCTAAATATTTGGTTTCAAAACCATCATTTACAAGTCATAATCAATTTTTAAAAGACATGATATTTTGAACTAACAATGTGGGAAGAGTCACATGCCTTATACAGTGAGTGTTTTTGGTGTGTTTTGATATTCCAATAAGTGTTATGAGAGGCCACAACATGATATATAACTTGGGGACATAAGGGTTTTTTGGTGGGAAATGTCTGGAATGCCCTCAGCTTAAAAACTGAAAACTTATTTGTACGATGGTATGACCCATCATTCTAAACCGTATCTTAGGGTATGAGTGGTACCCTTATCTCGTACCATAAGACTTAACCTCCAAACCAACCAATAGACGTCCATACCAGGTTAACTTATACCCTAAGGTATGAGAAGTACTCTACAACTCATACCCTAGGCCGAATATACTAGGTCAAGCTTAAGGCATCATGCGACTTGGTAACCTACCACTCTTACCATAATATACGACTAATAAGGTGTTCAATCATACCTTGGACAAAATAAAACCAAACTACACTACCTAACATATGAGAGAGGGGGCAGTAATCATACCATAGCATATGAGAAGTTAGCTCAAACCATACCTTGTCCAAAAACTTAAATTTAGGAAATTTTCTATGTGTCCAAAGCCAAGGTGTTTCAATTCTCCCCCACATGCATTATTCATCCTCGAATGGCAGGTAAGACAAACACAAGCATGAGTTAACATATCATTCCAACCTTAAACAAAGTTAGAAAACAAAGACACACAACAAAGATAATAAGACCAACACATACCTCAAGAATGAGTTTTCGGAATGGAAAACAAATGTGGATACTTAGAATTCATGTCCTCTTCCGACTTCCAAGTAGCACCCTCAAACTTTTGGTTCCTTCATAGAACCTTCACCGAAGCCATCTCTTTCATTTACAACCAAAAAACTTATTGATCTAATATCCTCACCGGCACCTCCTCATAGGATGAAAAGTCCAAAATACCAACATCTTCTAAGGGAACAACCAACGAAGGATAACCTATACATTTTTCCAATATGGACACATGGACCAGATAGATGGAGCTCAAACTAGAAGAAAAATCCATCACATAAGAAACATTGCCAACCCTCTTAAAAATCAAGTAGGGACTAACATACTGCGGACTTAACTTCCCCTTTTTATGAAACAACATTACTCCCTTCATGGGAGATACCTCAAGAATACCCAATCACTAACATTAAACTCTAAATCCCTACGTCTCACATCTACATAGGACTCATTAATCACCTTTACCTTCTCCAAGGCTTGGTGAAAAAAATCAGGGCCAAGCAACTTACCCTCACCAACTTCATACCACTCAACAGGAGAACAATATCTCCTACCATACAATGCATCAAAAAGAGCGATACTAATGATAGAATGGTAACTATTGTTATATGCGAACTCAATCAAAGGAAAATGATCATACCAATTTCCACCATAATCGATCGCACACGCACACAACATTTCTTTCAATGTCTGAAGGGTCCTCTTCGCTTGTTCATCTATTTACGGGTGGAAAGTAGTACTAAGGCACACCTTAGTTCCCAAACCTTTCTAAAATGACTTCCAAAATTAAAATAAAAATGGAGTACCATGATCCAAAATGATAGAAACTAGAGCATCGTGCAACTTCACAATCTTTGCAAGATACAACTTAGCATGTGCTCACCGACAAAAAGTGAGCAGACTTGGTCATTCTATCCACAATGAACCAAATAGAATCACATTGATTTTGAGATCGAGGAATATCAGTAATGAAATCTATGTTAATTACCTCCTATTTCTATTCAGGAAACTCAATCTCTTGGAACAACCCTCCGGGCTTCATGTGCTCAACTTTCACTTATTGACACACCATACACTTAGCTACATATCTAGACACTTCTCATCCTTAAGATCATGATATATTTTTGTAGAACCGGGATGAATAGATTACTGAGATCTATGAGCCTCGAGCATAATCCTTTCCCTTATCCATCGACGTCGGTAACACATAACCTACCTTGGTAGCTCAAGTTACCATTACCACTAATCTCAAAATCAATGACCTTTTTCTGAACCACATTACTCTTAATCTTCATCAAATTGGGATCCAATATTTGCTTTTCCTTTTTCTCAACAATAAGAGATGGCTGCGCTACCTAATGCACAAATACACCACCACCCTCATAGTCCATAAGACAAACTCCAAGATTAGTTAAATGGCGAATGTGCTTCACCATCTCCCACTTATTCTCTTCCACATGAGCCAAACTTCTCATAGGTAACCTACTAAGAGCATCAACAACTATGTTAGCTTTACCCGGATTGTAATAGAGACTCATATCAAAGTCTTTCAGTAACTCAAGCTATCTCCTTTGTCTGATATTGAAATCCTTCTGAGTAAACACATATTGAAGGCTCTTATGACCATTCTAGATGTCAACATAAATCCCATAGAGGTAGTGTTGCCAAATCTATAATGCAAATACCATGACTAGTAACTCCAAGTCATGAGTAAGGTAGTTCTTCTCATGAAATCTTAATTGCCTAAAAGCAGAGGCCACCACCCTACCATGCTGCATTAACACATAACTAAACCCAACCCGAGAAGCATTATAATACACCACAAAATCATCATTACCCTCATGCAAGGTAAAAACTAGAGCTGAAGTCAATTTATCCTTCAACTTCTCAAAACTGCCCTCACACACATCTGACCACTAGTACTTGACCTTTTTCTATGTCAACTTAGTCAATGGAGAAGCTATTATCGAAAACATTTCCATAATCTCCTATAGTAATCGGCTAGACCCAAGAAGCTCCGAATATCGATGGGAGTCGCAGGTCTAGGCCACTTCTTAACTGCTACAACTTTTTATGGATCCACCATGATTCCTTTACTAGAGATATCTTGACCAATAAAAGTCACAACCTTCAACCAAAACTTACACTTAGAGAACTTGGCATACAAACGATAATCCTTCAAGGTTTACAACACAACACAGAGGTGATCGACATGATCCGCCTTACTCTTAGAATAGACTAAGATGTCATTAATGAAGACAATGACAAACAAGTCTAGGAATGGACGGAAGACCCTATTCATCAAATCCATGAATGCTGGGGGGCATTGGTCAATCGAAAATGCATAACTAGGAACTCATAGTTACCATATTGGGTCCTAAAGGTAGTTTTAGGGATGTCCACTTTCCTAATCTTAAGCTGATTATAAACCGACCTAAGATCAATCACAGAAAACACTTCACACCTTGAAGCTAATCAAATAAATCATTAATCCTAGAAAGAGGATACTTATTCTTTATAGGAACCTTATTCAACAGACTATAATCAATGTATATTCTGAGGGAACCATCTTTCTTATACATAAACAACACAAGGTCACCCCAAGGAGATACACTAGGATAGATAAAACCATTATCTAAGAGATCCTTCAATTGATCCTTAAGCTCTTTCAACTCCTCTGGGGTCATTCTATAAGGAGGGATAGAAATTAGATGAGTGTCTGAAACACGATCAATCCCAAAATCAATTTCCCTATCGGGAGGAATACCAGGAAGGTCATCAGAAAAGAACTTGGGAAACTCATTAACCACAAAAATAGAGTCTAGAGAAGAAATTTCTGAGTTAGAATCTTTAAATCGGACCAAATAATACAAATACCCTATAGAAATCAACTTTCGGGCTCTAAGATATAAGATGAAATTCCCCTTAGGTACTAAAGAAACCCTTTCTCATACAATGACCTGCTCTTTAGGGAATTTAAACATGACCTACGAGTCTGATAATCTAACAAAAAATAACACCAGTGCAACCAATCCATTCCCAAAATAACATCAAAATCAACCATGTCTAATTTTATCAAGTCTACTAGAGTTTCTTTGCTACCAATAACTACCACACACCCCTATAGACTCTTTTGACAACCACAGAGTCTCCTACCGAGGTAGAAATAGAAAAAGGAATCAACAGACACTCAAGACCAAAACCAAAATGCACAGCTACAAATAGGGCCACATAAGAGAGAGAGGACCCCAGATCAAGTAAACAATACATATCACGGGATAAAAGTTTTAATATACCCATAATAACATCCAGAGATGCCTTAGACTCCTAGTGAGTAACAAGTGCATACAAGCTATTCCAGCCAGTGTCGGTAGTAGAAACAAAAGCAGAAGCATAAATAGCATCCTTCGGTGCTAGAGAAGATGAAGTAGCAATAGGAACTCTATTGGCCCAAGAAGCACTAGAGAGGGGCACTCTAACTGCATGTGCCCTATATGACCATATCTAAAACATTTGTTCCTCCCTTTCTCACATAGACCAAGATGATGCTGACCACAAAATAGACAAGGAGGGTAGGTTAGTGCTGATTAAGCTCCTCTGGCCTGAAACTGGGAACCTTGTGCCCTAGAAGTATACCACTTTGGAAATATTTGTCTCTTAATTGCCTCAAGTAAGGAGCACTAGCCATAGAATAGGAGTTAGGACTCACCTAATTCTTTCTCTTGGCCTACTTACCACTAAATTATTGGCCTCACTTTATTCAGGAAATTGAGACCTTTTACTCTGCCTCTTATCAATCTCAACCGATTTATTTTTCTCTTTCTTCACTTGTTGCATATACACAACCAATGTAGAGAAGTCCATGTCTTCGATCAAAAAAGCTACCTTACTCTCAAGGACCAACTCACGAGACAATCCTGAAGCAAACTTATGCTTTCTAGCCCTTATGCTAGAAACCATCTTAGGAGCATACCTAGACAACTGATAGAATTTCAAGCATACTACTTGACAGATATCCTACCTTGTCTCAAATTCATAAACTCTTTTGCTATTGCTTCCCTCAACTCTTGAGAAAAGAAACGGTCTAGGAAGGCACTAAAGAAATCCTACTATATGGTAGAACTAGCATATTTACCTCTCAACTGTTCTCTCTCTTTATACCATTGGTACGCTATATCTTTCAATTGATAGAAAGAAAAATCAACCTCTTCAACCTCTAAAGCATGAATAATCCAAAAGATCTTCTCTATTTCATCAATAAAACTTTGAGGATCCTCCTCAACTTTTACACCCGTATACATAAGTGGTGCAAGGTCATGAACTAGCCAAATTTTGTGGCCTCAGAAGATGAGGCAACAGAAACACCACACTCATATTGAAAAGCTACCTAATTGAGTCAAGAAATTAATGGAGAGATAAAAATCAGCATTAGTAGCATCGTATTGAGGTGACTGAGTAGGAGTATCACTTTTAGAAGTTGGGTTAGCGGGGAAGGTGTAACCCACAAGGACGGTTAGACAATGTGATCCTTGATCGAGTCTAAACCCCAGAAGTTGGATGAGGTCCATCCATATTGTCCTCAATTGGGAGAGAAGAGCTTGCTTGAATATCAAATCTTTATGGTGGCATGATCTAAATAATGAGTAAATAGAAATCAGAGAAATCCAAGACCGTAGACTCTATAGCACGAAACAGATCCATAAAAAAAGTAAACATTCCTAAATGCCTAGTAGCCCTTCCCTTATATGTGTGGCATGCTAAAAACCCATAAAAGAGACTCTATTTAACACGACTTTGTGGACTCTCAACTGACCATGAACCTAGGCTAAGATACCAACTTGACACAATCCAAAATCGGGCCTTATCGTAATGGGCATCTCAAGTCAAACAATGACTAGAGATTACCCCATTAACCTAACTTAACCATCACATTAATCCATAAGTGTCAGATGAACCTCAACCCTATATCAAGATAACAGAAATAAGGCTACTAATCATAACTTAAGAAGTGTCTAATCAATCCATTGATGTCAATATACTAAACCAACATACCCAAGTCCACAGTCATCCACAAAGCCTGTACAAATCTAATGTCTATAATATATTGGGACATGCCCCCGACAATTACCAAAAACAAAGTCTATAATAAGTCTAAGACATAAGATAGAAATACTATGAATCTATGCCTTCCAAAATAGGGAAGCTCACCACTTTAATGTCAACACACAAACTGCTTGAACACCTGGTCACTATGCAGAAAGACAAGAAGAAGCTTCAGCCCCTGTATTGCATGGGGATACAACATCTAAAGATGGTTAGTGGTTGGAGTGCTTGCATGTAAGTCAAAGATAAGGGTAAAATAGTGCCATTAATCAAAACCAAATCAAACCATCATATGAAACCACATTTGTATACATAGGCATATATGTAGATATATATAGATACATAACGTGCTAAAAAAGGGAAAAAGGCTAAGCATGTATTTTGAAGCACCCGATCATGAGACATAGAGTGAAGGATTCTAACCTCCCACCCATATAGTTTAGAAATATTAAACTTCCCAGTCATATTAGGCAAGTGGACTCTAACCTCAAGCTATCTTATTAAGAAAGTGGACTCTAACATTAAGTCGTTTCATTAGGCAAGTGGAATCTAACCTCAAGCTATTATATTAAGCAAGTGGACTCTAACCTCAAGATGTTGTGACCATTATTAGTCGACATTGGGACTCTAACCTTTATCCATGCAATAACACCCATTCAATTCAACATTTAAGGACTCTAACCTATTTAGCCAATTTAAGCCACCAAGGTTACAATTCAATACCATATATGACCACAAGGTCTTTATGAAACCATTTATAACCCAATCACTTTAATAGGCCAATACCTTAGTTCAAATCACCATTCTAGTCAATTTGTTGTCATCAAGACCTTTATAAAACCGCTCACTCTTCGTTAGCATTCTTATGCCAAGCTTTAGTTCAAAACACAATTTAATTTCACGTTTAGGGACTCTAACCTCCTTTAACTAAGCAAACCACCAAAGTTACCAATTAACTCACTACATGGCCAACAAAGCCTTTACAATACCATTTACGAACCATTCATACTTATTAGTCCATTTCACTAGTTCAAAACACCATTAACATGTGACTAGTTATTTTTCTTAGACATTTTCACAAATACCTTGAGGGCATACCCTTACCAAGACCAAAGAATATTAGAAGTATGCTCAAATCGTACCTTGTCTAGAAACTAAAACTTAGGAAATTTTCTAAGGGTCCAAATCCAAGGTATTTCACTCTAGCCTAGCGGGTATATCATAACACTGACCACGACCACCAACTGGCTGAATAGCCCCATGACCACCATCATGGGCTCCACTATCTCTATCTCTTGCACTTTTAGTAGAATCTCTACCCTCACAGTTGTAATAGGAGTATCTCTAATTACATACTAAGGATAGTTCTTGGCCAAATGGATAGCCTCACGACACATCAAATAGGTCCTATGGCCTGCCTTATCTTGAGAAGGAAAAACTGGGCTCAAATGGCCACCCTGAACTGCTGAACTCAAAAATCCACCACATAAACTCTGTAAGGTCGCCTGCACTGGCCTACTTTAATAGCCATGAGAACCGTTGAATTTTCTAGCATGATAAACCTGACCTTCAAACTCACCAAAATAGCATACCTTTTTGGCACCTCCCTGCGATACCCTAACCATACCCTCTATCATCTTTGTATGATCCATAATGCTCTAAAATGATGCTCCAAATACAACCATTTGAGATGTAGCCAACTAAAGAAAGACATCTAAATCCTTCACAAACTTTTGAATTTTCTCATACTTGGTGAAAATACTAGAGTAGGAATATTTGAAAAAGGCATGAAAATACACCTCATACTCCCAGCTCCACACGATCAAACTCATTACACATTTGATCCTTCAAACTATAAGGTATAAATCTCTTAAGAAAAGCTTTGGCAAATCAGTCCCATGATAACTCAGGAGCATTAATAGGCCTGATGAGTGGTGATTTTACCAATCATTTGCACTCAACTTTCATGCATGCTAAAATTTTTTGTATAAATAAATAAGACATAATCATGGTTGAATGCACTAATATCCACATTCTGAAGGCATAGATTTGGTGAGATAGAAAGATATAGATTAAAGCTAAAAGAGATCAAGTGAAAGCAAAGAAGTACAACTAAAGACCTAGAGCAGTCATCAGCCCCAGTTACCGCAATCACAGGCAAAATTTCACGGTCGTGGTTAGTCAAGATAGTCAATAGAATGCGTAGAACACTACCATGGTCACATTGGCCCTAATCAGGGAACACTACCGCAATCACATTGGCTGTGATCCTGGACAACCTCATACAATCGCGGATAAATGGGAATGTTGCCCAGGGCACTTTTGTATATTCATTTGGATGAATCCCAAACCTTATATAAGAAAAAACCCTTTCTTCTTTAGGGATTACTTACCTAATATATTTTTTGAATTTAAAAATAAGAACCCTAATTGGGCAAGATTGTTACTAATTTTGGAGACTAGATTTCTTAGTGTTTTGTGAAGGATCAATGCGTTATATAATACTTATGGTATATCTTTATTTACTTTTTTCATGAGTAGCTAAGTAATTTAGTCTTGGTATTATGTTGAACTAAAGTGTATTTGTGTATAGGCGATGATGTATTTGTTTGATTTCTAGTTATTGAGTATGGATTTTGCCATTGCTTGAGTTTAATCATTGGAATTTTGTGGGTGAAAACCTTAAATCTCTAAATGGGTTTGATGGGCGAAAATCCCAAACTCTATAAAACCTTTATCATCCTTGAAAAAAAGATGAAGTAAACCCATAGGAACCTATAATATCTTCAAAAAAAGGGCTATAGGGGGACCAGGAAAAGATGGACAATTTAGTATGTGGTTTACTACCTTTTGTAATCTTAGAAGTAAGTGTAAAAAAAGTGTAAGTTATGTGATAGGCATCTTCTTAGAAATAGAAGTGCCTGATTGAGGTATTAGGTGACTATGAATAGAATACTTGTTAGGTGCTCAAAAGAGCCAATAGGTGAAATCTCTGAGGTTTAGTTGAAAAACTAGCTGCAAAGACTTTCGACCTAGCCTATCTCTCACTCAACAACTAGATATCATGTTGAACCATTAGTAACCTACACACTTTATACCTTTAGGAAGACATAATGCCAAGATTCTCCCCAAACTTGATTTTTAAAACAAAAGTGTCATTATAGCTTGTTGTGACTCAAAAAGTTGATACAAACCAAATCCCCCCCACTTTTATTATATGTTGTGTTTGCTTGCATTCCAAATATCCTTTTAGTAGCTAGAGCACCCAAAGGACTTGGAGTTTGTATTTCACTCCTTGTGGATTCAACTCTAACGTGAGTTGGGATATTGAAAACAACCTCCTTACCCCTTAAATATATGAGTAAGTTGAGAATTATCAAAATGGCATTGTTGTTGGGGAGTGGAATATATATTTCACTTGTGCGGTGTGATTTTTACTTGGTTATACCCGAGGTGGTAAGATTTACTTTCTTTGTTGTTTTTGATTTTTGTAGGTGATCATAGCGTTAATAGAACAATGAGTGACAACACTAGTAACATGGGGCCCTTTGATGTTTCTCTCGATGATAAAGGACAACTCAATGATGCGGGTCAAACACATGTAATCTGTATCCCATCAACTAATGGGAATAGAGTTTTCCATATAACTAGTGTTATGTTACACATGTTATAAATAAAGGGGCTATATGGTGGTCAAGCATATGAGGACCCCAATGTTCACTTAAAGAATTTTGTGGAGGTGTGTGCCCCTTTCAACATTGCACACATTACTCAAGAGTCTATTTTTCTTTGCCTTTTTCCATTCTCTATGATAGTCAAGGCAGTGTTGTGGCTTCATTCACTCCCACCTGGTTCAATCACTGCTTGGAAGAGCTTACCATGATTTTTCTTGATTGATACTTCCCACCTTTCATAATGCTCCAAATGCGAGATGAGATAAAAAATTTTAGGCAATTGAATGGGGAACCATTATTTTAAGCATGGGAAAGATTCAATAGGAAATTGGTGAAATATCCAAACCACAAGGTACTTAAGAAAATGCTTCTCCAAATCTTCTACCAGGCCCTTGATCCACTTAACAAAACTATGGTGGACAACTCGGTGGGAGGTTCCCTAGTAAAAATGCACTACCATGTGGCAATTTAATTATTGGTAGAGGTGATGAACAAAAATTGGGATTGGAATAACTGAGATATAAAGGTTCCCAAAATCTCTCCCTCTACATCTGTGGTTAATAAAGACAAAAAAAAGTTGGATGAAGAAAGAAAGGAGAGCATGTCAAAGATGATGACCCAACTTAAGCTCTTGACAAAGCATGTTATAGGTGAAATCATGAAAATGGTAAAATCCATAGCTTCTAAGGACTATGAGGATGATGAGGTGGCTAAGAAGTTGGATGAGGAGGTCCAGTATTTAGCAAACTATTCGGGGGGTTCCCGCCCTGCCTATCAAAGAAAAGGTTACAATCAAGGTTAGATGGACTAGAAGCATGATAGATATTGGAGGGATAGAGAGCATGATTATAACCGCTATGTGCCTCCCCATGATCAATCTAAGAATAAAGAGTTAAGCTCCATTGACCCCAAAAAATTCAAAATCGAAAATGTCCTAGAAAGAATCTTGAATAGAGTGGAAGATACAAATAAGATAGTTTTTGATTAGTTTTTGATTTAAAAGGTGATTTCTCTGAAATATCTCATTGTGGTGTCTCACTCTGCCTTTATCAAACAATTGGAGACCTAAATTGGGAAAATATCCATATAATTAGATGCTATGCCTAGAGCTGGACTTTCTAGTGACACGATCGCTAATCCTAAGAATGATGCTCAAGTACTAGGAATTTTCACTAGGAGTGGTAAGACACTTGATAAGCACTTGAAAGGAGACTTGAGTAGGAAGGTGCCTAAGTCTAAGCCAAAGGAGGTGTTACCTCAAAATAAAGAAGAAGATAATGAGAAAGGTACCGAGGAAATTAACAAAGAAGTGGTTGAGAATAAAAAGCCGCAAAATAAAGTAAGGTCCACAATCCAATTTCCCCCTCCCTCAATGAATAAAAAAGAGGAGGGTGACAAGTTTAGAAAATTCATGGCAAATCTTAGCAATCTATTGATAAATATCCCATTGCTTGAGGTGATCTAAGAGATACCGGGATATTCTAAGCTAATAAAAAAGTTGATGTCCAAAAAATAGCTTGTCGAAGGTGATACCATTGAATTCATCCGTGTATGTAATGATATCATGCATAGTAATATCACGGAAAAGAAAGATGACCCAGAGCTTTCACTATTCCTTATACCATCGGGACACATGTGTTTACGAAAGCTCTATGCGAACTTGGTGCGATCATCAACCTCATTCTATTTGTAATCTACAAGAATATTGAATTGGATGCCCCTACCCTAACCTCTATGCGACTCTTAATGGAAGATTGGTCTATCAAAAAGCAGATGGGAATTTTATTTAATGTCCTAGTAAAAGGGGATAAGTTTATACTTTCGGCGAACTTTGCGGTCTTGGACTGTGAAATGGACCAAGAGGTACCTATCATCCTTGGTCATCTATTGTTAGCCACCGAAAGAACCATTGTCAATTTAGAGATAGAGGAAATGATATTTAGAGTGTAAGAGGATGAGGTCTCTTTCAAAGTTTTTAAGACAAAGAAACTATCCATGGAACTACAAGTTGTGTTCGTGGTTGATGTTGAAATTGAGAAGGTGAATGAAGGGGGTCTTGAAGACACACCTTGAGAAGGGAAGAAGGAAGACGTCGTGCCACCATGATAACTAAGGAACTATGTGGGAGGCAACCTACAAATTCCATAAAAGTGGCTCGTATCCTTTTGTTATATTTTTGTTGGATAGATGTTAGTTTTTGCATTTGAATAACTCATTCATTTGTGGCACTATGGAGTGCATTGGATGAGCTTAAAAAAGGAAAAGTGTGCAAGTTTTTACAATAAACACTGAACAGGGGAAAATCTGTCAATTTGAGAAATGAGCTGAACCAGGGAAAACTGGGGACCAGAAATGCTCTCTGTTACTGCAATCGTGGTCTCTTGGCGCGATCACAACCTCCCTAGTGTCCACTACTATGAGATCTTGACCGCGATCGCGGTCACTACAAGTATATGACCAGTCAATTTTTCTCATTTCCCTCACACCCCCTTTCAAATTTTACTCTCGAATTGGACCAAATTTCGGCCATGTTTGTGAGCTCCCCAAAAACATTCTTGCATCCCTCTTTCACCACAAATCCAGTAGGTGCCATGAATTTATGCTTTGATTTTTGAAAATAGGCCATAGAATGCATAATGTAAAGAGGGCCTAAATCTTTAATTTTTATGCTCCCATATTTTTATACTTGGTATTTGTGTGGTGTTTAGCTACTAGAGTATGGTATGTACACAAGTGGGGAAGTATTGAGTACCCAAAAATGTGTATGAAATAGAGTGTGCAGACCAAGTATTCGATATATTGCTCAAATAAGTATTCAATAATGGTTTATGCATTTGAAAGGGCATAATCGAGCACCTGATAACCTTTTTCATTTGTCTTAATGTGAATCCATATTGTAGAACATGCTAGTGGGATAAATATTTTGAAATATTAATCATGAAAAGCTGGCGGGAACTAGTCTCAATTACCGCAATTGCAGTCATTGGATCGCGATCGCGACAATGCGAGCGTGGTTATGGCACACGATTGCAGTATCCGAGGGAGTTTTCTTCCATGTCTAGAAATCCTATCTCCCAAATTTTTAGCCAAATACCACCAAGTGCCCATCAAATGAGCTTTAGTGAACAATGTGGCATAGTTTGTTCATAAAAATGTCAATGATTAATGTCGTTTGTGCCTAGTGATTTTAGGATAATCTCATGGACAAGTATGATCATATTTGATTCATGTCACCCGAGTGCTACACTCACTACTATAGTGAACTTTAGAGGACAAAGCTGCTCTTAGAGAGAGGGATTTGCTTGGAACATATGCTGGAAAAGCTTCTAGCATTTCATGACAAGGTTGAGGCCACAGGGTGGCTGTGTTTTGCCTCAGATCCATGCAATGCAAATGAGCAATGGTTTTGTGAATTCTGTGCCAACATTAGTGAAGTTTCTTTCTTAAATCCATCCAACATGACTATTAAGATCTAGGGAAAAATAGTGTACTTTGGTACTAAGCAAATTGATGATATTTACGGGCTCCAACATGCAGACATGGGGGAATTCAAAGCAAAAGGGTGTAAGCTAGAAAGTTGGTCGGCGGAAAGATTATGTCCCAAAAAGGAAGTCTCATGGATGAAAACAAAAAGAAACATCTTTATGAATAACTTAACTTTCGAAGCTCGAATTTGGTTGCACATTATATGTAGTAGAGTCTCCCCTTGCACCTACATGACAACAGTCCTAAATCTACGTGCTTGAATGGTTATTTGTATTTTAGATGACATTTCTTTTGATGTTGGTCAGCTTGTTTTCAATGAAATAGACCACTTTAAGGACCATGGTTGTATGCATCCCTTTTTTCCGTCATTAATTACTGATCTTTGTAGGAGAAAAGGGGTTGACGAGTATGAAGGAGATACTTGGGTACACCCTGGCCCTCCATCTACCCCTTGAGGATTCAAGGGGAGGATGAACCTACAAAATTAAAAATGTAAAATATTGACTTGGGGAAGTTGGTATGTGTTGAGCCTGAGTTTAATAGGCCATCCACCACTGGTCCTCTTGGCGATATTAGAGTTGATATTACTACCACTAGGGAGCTAGTATCTAGTTTTCCCTAGGGACTGGGAGAGCCCTCCACCACTCATCATTCATATGTGTCACGACATGATTATGAGAAGTACAGAGAGGACCAAAAAAAGCAGGAATCTACCATTGCTAGGCTTGATAAAGTCTACACCTCTTTGGTGGAGTCATATTGGGACCTCTATAGCGCATATGAAAAGATGGTCATAAGGGAAAAAAAGGATTAGTTCTTTATCAAGATATGGAAGAGAGTGAAGGGCCTATGAAAGGTCCAAAAGCCCCGAGATAGAATTCCTTCCTCTTGGGTAGAGAGTGATGATGAGACCCCAGTCGAGTGGCCCAAACTTACAGAGAAGGATGATGATGCAGAGTCTGAGAGTAATAGCAGCCATTGATGTAGTTTTAGGAAGCACCCTTATCTCCTTTTATCCTTGATTATTTATGCAATAGGGATAATACTACCTTTTTGGTTGGGTTTGTCTCCGTATTCATCTGATTTGAACCTGTATTATTGATATTTCTACACAGTTTTCTATTCTTTTGGATGATTCTTATTTTTATTTGGGTTGTAATATTCGGGCACACTGTGGTGGCCACATTTGCATGTATTAGTTACTTTGTTCCTAGATTGTTGCTCTATTTTATTTTTACTTGATGAGTTTTTTCCTATGATAGACTTAGTGATGACATTCTTAAGGGGAAAACATCGTGATTGGGTTTTTATCCATGGATGCAGAGAAAATCTGAGTACCCATGGAATCAAGGTCATAAATGCAAGGGAAGTCTAATTACCTGTGGTATTTCTGATTTGCGGATTATATTTATACCCATTGGCGAAGTTTGAGTATCCATATGGTTGGTTCGCCCGTATTAAAGCTAATATGAGACAAGATCTTGGGTTGTTTTCATGTTTTGCAAATTATGCGTGGTGTAGATACAAAGCAAACACCCCCCTCCATCTAAAATTTTTGCAAATTTCAAGGGCATGGGTGTGACCAATTTGGTAACAAAACTTTTTCTCTTTTTATGACTCTAAAAATTAACTTAGAAAAATTAGGTTGGTACTCTATTTTTTTCTCGAGTGAGAGGAATAATTGAACCCCCTCAACGAGATTTGCATGCCATGTGCGGGAGCTTGTTTGTCTACATTTTATGTGTGCTTATACCATCTAGAAAAACCCCATTAGTCTTTCAAGACTAATTTTTGATTGTAATTGGTTGTTAAAATAATCCTAGGACATCTTTTTGTCATTGGAAGCCCATTTTAGTGAAACATCCCAAGTTTTGGACCCTTGCAAAATTTCCTAAGTTTTGGACTCACTAGGCTTGGTAAGACTCAACAGTACCACTCATACCTATTGAATATGTGTTGGGGGCTATATTAAGGGTTTACTTGTGCCTTAGGAAGTATGAGAGGCTTAGATACTACCCAAGATGTGAATCACAAGGGTAAGAGTCATATAGAAACATACAATGGGTGCAAATCAAGTCATATAGTGCATGTTTGAGTGTTCTTGTAGAATCAATCCACTATATTGATAGTGGGTATAATTGGAGGTGTCACTTGTACCCATTTGGTACGAGTGGGGAGGTATAAGTCATGTAGAAACCAGTAGGTAAGTTCTTAGATGGTCTTGGGTATGAGTTGAGGTACCACTCGTACCCTAGGATACGGATGGTAAGAGAGAGTCATCCCCATGGGCATTTTCTCATCCTAAAACCTTGTGTTATCATGTTATATAACCCTATATTTCCTTTCATAACACTTATTAAAGGATTATAACACATTAAATACTCTCTCAAACTCACTCTTGGAAGATTGAAGGGTGGGGTTTCTCATGTGTTTTTCAAAGGGGTTCAAGAGTCACGTTTCTCTTCTGAATCTTCTTGTGTAAGGCATGTAATCCATCCCTCATTGTTATTTCAAATCAAATTCATGTATATTGTGTTTTAAACATTGGTTTATGAATCATGAATGATGGATTTCGAAATATTGTTGAGGGTCTTTATATATGGTTTGGTATTGGTATAAACTATGTTTTTATATATTTTTGGTAATGGTTTGTATATGTGGTTAGTTTTTGGTTATGGTTTAACTAATGGGTCTTGATTAACCCTAATTATTGTGATTTATATGTTGGATTTGACCTTGGTAAGGATATACCCTCAACATGTTTAATAAAATGTCTCAAAGAATGTTTTTACTCTATTATTGAACTTGAATTAGAATTCTTGCATGGTTTTGTTTGGTAATGGAACTCTAAATGGTTTTGGATGGTTTTACATGGTTTAAATAGTTTAAATTATATAAATTCTTTAAATGTTTGGCATGGTCTAAAATGGTTTGGAATGGTTTAAATGATAAGGTTTGGTGGTCATGGTTGGTCTATTTTGAAAACCTTGTGGGATACATAGAAATACCCCAAGTGAATGCATTAATGAAATTGGTTTAAATGGTTTGGAAAGGTAAAAAAGCTAAATAGTTATGCTTGTGGAGAACATGGAAATTTCCTAAGTGGATTAATATGGTAAATGGAAGGGTACTTAAAAGTTTCCTTAACCCATATGGTTTGGCTATGGATATTAGTTGCAAGTATGGGTGGGATGACGATACCATTAATAAATATCCTTGGTTAATATAATTGGTTGGTTATTTTGCAAAGGTTTTAATTGGGCATTAATGGTGGGATATGTAGCAAAACCATAGAAGGTGGAGGTCTCGAAAGGACCAAAACTAGAAACTTATATTTACCGATGTGAGGTTTGGTCTTAGTGACCATGTGCATGAAGTCATACTTATATTTGGGGGATGTACTATTTATCCCATGGGATACTTTCCTGATCGTGCGACTACAAACACTGGGACCCTTTCAGCAGGGGGAGCTGAACCCGTATAACCCGTAGGTGTTTAGGACAGTAAAGCTACACAACCTAGGTAATGATTTTAAATGCATGCTAAACCCAATTCCCTTTCCTGATATGGTGTTATATATATGTATGGTTATGTGCACTAGTTGGTTTTACTTGTTTTTCTCTGGTTGTATTATTTTATTATTATCCTGAGTACATGCTAGTATTCACCTGCTAACCCATCTACTGGAGGCTATATATCCATGCTATGCAGGAACCGACCATTCTACTTCTCTTGCTTAGTGATTAGATTTGAGTATAGTCGATGTTGGATTGAAGTGGTGAGCTTCTATAGTTTGAAAGGCATCTATTTTATGTCATGGTTTACTTTTTATATTTCTTGTCTTTCGTAGAGTTTGGTTTTTGTCTATGGTCGGGGGCATGTCCTGATTAGGTACTCTTTGGTTGGTCTAGAGGCTTTGTATGGACAACTGTGGACTAGGTATGGTATGTATTTTTATGTTATATTCATGTACATATGTTAGATTATTATAATTGGTTTTGGTTTATGGTTTTTGCATTGGTTCGGTTGGTTATTGGGTGGTTAGACTTAATTCAGTTGGTATTGGTTATAGACTTATCTCAAATTCATCATAGGGTTAGATACACTATCTTGTTACATATTTGGAATTCAACCAACTCAAGTATGCTAATGGTGGTTGGGTTGGGTGATAAGGGGTGGTCTCCAATCCTGGTTAGATTTGGGATGCCCATTTATGTCTTGACCCTGGTTTGGGCTATGACAAGTTGGTATCAAAGCTTTAGGTTTTGGTGTCATGGGGTTTCCACAAAGCCGTGTCGAGTAGAGACTTGATTATAGGTGTATTGTGCACCACACATATAATCAAGAGGCTATGAGGTATCTAGAATATTTCACTATCTTGGTATTATTTGTTTAGGCTATAGTGTCTAAGATCTTGAACTTTTCTCTGAATTTTATTTGGTTTATCTTTTGGATTATGTCTTATCAACGATCTAGAGTCCATGGAAACTCACCTATCCCACTCAAGGACAATATGTATGGATGTAGTCTTACTCATGGGGCATTGACCTGATAAAGGGTCACAGCTTCTGGTCCTCTTTGTGGAGTCCCGCCGGTCTTTACTAACCCTATTTCAAAAGAAGAAACTCATTTTTGGAGGGGTTACCAATGTTAAATTTTGTTATTCTACTAATCTATGGACCCTGATGTGACAACTCTATCGCGCCAGCTCATTTCTATTGGTACGAGGAGGAATTGATGCTTTATTTATGGTCAAGTGGGTCACATACATCGGGAGTGTCACATAAGGATGGCCTCTTGGTAAAATAGGATATTGATTGCTACTTTGTTAGCTCTTTCACCTAGTTGTGCTACTTCAGGTTTTGGTATTGGTCGGGATCATCTCAATGATCATACTATCCTTCTGGAGTCTGAGGCATCTATTGATGCTGATACTAGTATGTTGAAGACTCCTTTCCTAGTGGTGTGTGGTTTACTTACTTTGATGTCCCTTTTGTTTGTGACCTCATTAGTGGTTGTGTATATTGATTTTGGTCCCTAGGTTATTTTGGAACTTTTTTTTTCTTGTATTTCTACCCCAGTAGGTGACTCTGTGATTATCAAAAGAGTCTATGGAGGTGTGATGTACTTGTTGGTAATATAATGCGGTCTTGGTAAATTTTTTTGACTCAAATTTGGTGTGATTCAATGTCATTCGGGGGATAGATTAGTTGCACTCGTGCGATCCATTATTAGGATATCAGATTCATAAAGGTTATTTTTAGGCTCTATGGTGAGCTGGTTATGGGTATGGAAGATGGTATCCTTCGCTAAGCATTATGGGAAATGTTATATCGTATCATTATACTTAGAGGTTTTTCTCCAAAGAGAGGACTTTATTACTTGGTCTGGGTTAAAGATTCTAACTCGAAAGGTCTTTATTTGCATTTGGTTATAGTAGTGAATGGATTTCCTGAGGTCTTCTTGATGAAATCCATAGTGTATTTTAATAGGGAGGTTGGTTTGGTATTGGTCTTGTTCAGACACTTTTCCAAGTTTCTATTCCTTCTTTATCGAATGGTTCCAGTAAAGTTAAAGGGATCTTTAATTCATCAGTCTTAGTGTTTTTTCTGTGGATTGTTTTCATTTCTTGTATGATTAAGGGGAGTGGTTTCCCAGGGATGAATAGGTTATTGGTGGTTGTATAAGGTATTTACTGTGTCCTTCTTGTGGGATGGACAATGCTTATGTATATTCTATGAGGGTACTTTGCTAGTAGTGCATGGTGGTTGGTAGATCCTAGGCTTGAACCTATATGCTTGAGCTTGGTAAAGTAGATATGTAAGCTTGGGAGTAGCAATATAAGGATTGCGGGGGTAAATTGGTAGATTGGACGAGGTTGATGACTTGAGGAATACAATAGGGGAAAAGTTGTGCCATATAGGTCAGGAGTATGGGTTGAACTAGTAGATTCGATGTCTAGTCATTCGATGAGTTAGATCATGGAGCTTGCATATATCTTTGTCCATATACTTGTACTTTATTATTGACATGAAATTGATTATTAAATCCATGGTTTTGAATTTGGGTTTTGGCATGATTGAGGATCTTGACAAATTACTCATTTAATTGATTTTCCATAAATTAAGATGCATTATTTATGCTTTATTAATCTTTACAAACATTGTGAGATGCATGGTGGTAAATAGATTTCGGGGTACTATGGATTTCCCAATTACTTGGTTTTGGTTTTGGAAAATTATATGTCCTCAAATTGTTTGTGAAATTTCCAATGAGTATGATTTTGTCATATGGTTTGACTATTCTTAAAACTTTTCATTTCATGAATGGTTAGGGGAACATGAAATTGTTTTGATTGGATTCAAATGATTTTGAAAATTCCTTAGTAGCCATAGTTTGATTTTGAATGGTTTTGTTTTAATTGGAAACCTTGGAGTCAATTTAGTCTAAATGGATAGGTCATACCACTAGTATTTAAATAATAGGCTTAGCATGCGGAAGAGGACATGTAGTCCAAGGATCTGCGGTAGTTCTTTGTTTCGGAAATTCATGAGTAAGGTATGTATTCTTCAACACATCTTTGGTTTTCTAACTTGGTTAAAGGTGAGGAATGGTTCCTCTTGCATTTTGTTTTCTAACTTTGTTAGAGGTCGGAATGAAGGTGTTGGGGTGTAAATTGGGCTTGGGATACGTGATAATCTTCTCATCTTGGTTTGTGTTCTTGTCCTCTACTTTTTTGGGGTTAAGTTTTATGTGTGTTAATGTGTTACCTTGTTCTTGTTTTTTCCCTTACCCATCATTCGAGGATGAATGATCCTAGTAAGGGAGACTGAAATATCCCAAGTCTTGGACCCTTGCAGAATTTCGTAAGTTTTGGACTCACTAGGCTTGGTACGACTCAAGGATACCACTCGTACCTATTTGATACTAGTTGAGGGCTGTCTTGAGGGTTTAATCATACCCTAGGTAGTGTAGGAGACTTGGCTACTTCCTAAGATACAACTCACAATGGTAACAGTCATATAGGAACATACGGTGGTGCAAGGCAAACGGTATAGTGCATGTTTGAGTTGTCTTGTGGAATCTTTCCACTATACAAACGGTGGGTATGAGTAAAGAGGTGTAATTCATATAGAAAATAGTAGGTAAGGCCTTGGAAGGTCTTGTGTACGAGTTGGGGTACCACTCTTACCCTAGGATGCAAATGGTAAGGAGGAGTCGTACCCCTTGGCATGACTTGTTTTAATTATTAAGTCAAGGGTAGTTTGGACATTTCCTCCGCCTAAACCCTTGTGTTATCACGTTATATAACCCTATTTGGCCTTCCATAACACTTATTAAAGGATCATAACATATCAAATTCTCTCTCAAACTCACTCTTGGAAAATTAGAGGCTAGGGTTCCTCATGTGTTCTTCAAAGGGGCTCAAGAGTTATGTTTCTCTTTGGAATCTTCTTGTATAAGGAGTGTACTCCTTCCCTCATTGTTATTTCAAATTAAATGCATGTGTATTGTGTTTTAAACGTTGGTTTATGAATCATGAATGGTGGATTTTGAAATATTGTTGAGGGTCTTTATGCATATGGTTTGTTATTGGTTTAAACTATGTTTTTATATGTTTTTGGTAATGGTATGCATATATGGTTGGTTGTTGGTTATATTTTAACTAATGGGTCTTGATTAACCCTAATTATGGTGATTTACACATTAGTTTTGGCCTTGGTAAAGGTATGACCTCAACATGTTCGATAAAATTCCTCAAGAACAATTTTACTATATTGTTGAACCTGCATTAGAACTCTTTCATGGTTTGGTTTGGTAATGGAACTCTAAATGGTTTTGCATGGTTTAAATAATATAAATGCTTTAAATTTTTTGCATGGTGTAAAATGGTAAGATTTGGTTGTCATGGTTGGTCTATTTTAAAAAACTTGCGGGATACATGGAAATACCCCAAGTGAATGCATTAATGGAATTCGTTTAAATGGTTTGGAAACGTAAAAAGCTAAATGGTTATGCTTGTGGAGAACATGGATGTCTCCCAAGTGTATTAATATGGTAAATGAAAGGCATAACACCCCGTATTTCCCTAGCATAATCTAAGTCCAGTTCATGAGTATTCGTATATAAAATTTCTAAAATGCTTATTTTTTTAGTTTAGAGCCTGCCATTGTGTAGAAAATTGAATTAGATTTCCAACGATATAAAATTTGCCCAAATCCGATAATCAGGTAAGAAGTTAGGGAGGTTTTAAATTTCAGTCGTTAAACACCGTCATTTTACCCATCAGCGCATCGCAGAGAGAGTCAAAATAGAAATTGTCAATTTCCAGTGAGGTATTGCGATTTTGGCGCTCGCGCTATGGGCCAATTTGGCATTTGTCATTTTCTAGTGTTGTAGCGCGATGTCACCTTATTGCAGAGATATTCCAGGTCCCAATTAGTGAAGGACCGCGATTTCCCCCATCGCGCCACAGACTAGTTTTCCAGTTTTCAGTTTCCAATGACACAGTGCGATAGAGCCGCGTCGCGCCAGGGGCCCAAATTGGAAATTTTTTACAAAAATCTATTATTTCGTCCAGGGTTAAAACAGTCTTATCCCATTATTTTAATCCACCCAGATGGAATACTTAAGCCCTAAAAACGTTTTAAAAGTTCATTCTTTATTAATTTCCCAAAAAATTCAAGTGCTTTCTCTCCAAATTACTAACCCTAGCTCTCAAGAAACCTAGAGAAATCTCAAGAATTCACCCAAGAACTTTAATAAATTCATCCGTAAAGGTATGTTAGATGTTCATCCATGGATTCCTTTCATCCATAGAGTCCAAGTAACCTTTTTAATTATAAATTTATAATCTTTTTAAGTTATTTGATTTTAAATCATGATTTCATCCATTAATCTCAATGAACTTTGATTTAATACCATGTTTTAATGAAGTTATTGTTGTTATTCGATTCCTTATGTTTTAGTGTTATCATTTATTGAATTAAATCATGACTTAGTGTTTTCCATGATAATTCCATGTCAATTATGCCGGTCCTTTAGTAATTCTATGATTATTGTAAACCATGAACTATAAGTGTTTGATAAAATGCATACAAGAGCAATTAATTTAATACGAGTCTTCTTGCTATGTCTTTCAATATTTTAGTGTAAGACCTTACAAAGTTCCCTCGTAGTTCGAGCCTTAGAGTGTGTCAAGTAAAGTGTAATTCTGACCCTAAAAGATTGAGAAGAGACTTCCCAAGTGATTGGTATTTAAACCATATAGAATTTTCTTAAATTTAAATCCAAGTGAGGGAATGTGATATTCCAAAGACAGCCTTCCGAATATGGCCACTTTGCATTTCTAGTCATGTCTTTTGGACTAACCAATGCCCCAACAGCTTTTATGGACCTCATGAATCTAGTGTTCAAGCAATATCTTGATATATTTGTCATAGTGTTCATAGATGACATCCTTGTCTACTCCCGCAGTGAGCATGATCATGCAGATCACCTTAGAATTGTCATGCAAACTCTTAGAGGTCACTAGTTGTTTGCCAAATTCAGTAAGTATAAATTTTGGCTAAGGTCTATAGCCTTTCTGGGTCATATAATTTCAGCCGAAGGTATTAGAGTTGATCTCCACAAGGCAGAAGCTGTAAGAAATTGGCCTAGACCTATCTCTCCGTCTGACATTAGAAGTTTCTTCGGTCTAGCGGGCTACTACCACCATTTTGTTGAAGGTTTCTCTTCCATTTTTTCTCCCATGACCTGGTTGATCCAAAAGAGAGCTAAGTTCCAGTGGTTAGATTCTTGTGAGAAGAGTTTTCAGGAGTTGAAGACTCGACTTACTTCAGCTTCTGTGTTGACTTTGCCTGATGGTACAGATGGTTTTGTGGTGTATTGTGATGCCTTTAGAATTGGTTTGGGTTGTGTGTTGATGCAAAAAGGTAAGGTTATAGCCTATTCCTCTAGATAGTTAAATCCGCATGAGAAAAATTATCCAACCCATGATCTTGAGTTAGCTGCTGTGGTCTTTGCTTTGAAAATCTGAAGACAAACTTTATGGTGTTCATGTTGATGTGTTTACTGATTATAAGAGCCTGCAGTATGTGTTTACTCAGAGTGAGTTGAGTCTTAGGCAGAGGAGGTGGTTAGAGTTGTTAAAAGACTATGATATGAGTGTGTTGTATCACCCGGGCAAGGCCAATGTAGTGGCGGATGCCCTTAGCAGATTATCTATGGGTATTGTTGCTCATGTAGAGGAAGGTAAGAAAGAGTTAGATCGTGATGTGTATTGTCTGGCTAGATTGGGTGTTTGGTTTCTTGATTCAGCTGAGGGAAGTACTTTGGTGCAAAGTAGTTCCAAATACTCTTTAGTTTCGAAACTGAAGGAGAAGCAAGATAGAGATCCTAGTTTGGTCAGATTGAAAGAGGCAGTTAAGGATCAAAAGGTAGAGATTTTCTCCTAAGGGGGAGATGCGTGTTGAGATTGTAGGGTAGATTGTGCGTTCCATGTGTTGATTATCTGAGGTAGAGGATTATGGCTGAAGCGCATGGCGCGCGATATTCTATTCATCCCAACACTACCAAGATGTACCGCAACTTGAGGAAAATCTATTGGTGGAATGGTATGAAGAATGATATAGATGAGTTTGTAGCAAAGTGTACAATGTGCTAACAGGTTAAGGTAGAACACCAAAAACCTGGTGGTGTGATGCAATAGTTTAGTATAACCACTTTGTAGTGGGAGATGGTGAATATGGACTTCATGACCGGGTTACCTCTTTTGCATCATCATCATGATTCTATTTGGGTTGTTGGAGATAGGCTGACTAAGTCAGCGCACTTCTTGCCCGAGCATACATCTTATACAGTGGAGTATTATGCTAGATTGTATATCCGGGTGTTAGTCAGGCTGCATGGAGTTCCCTCGTCTATCATTTTGTCTAAGGGTTCAGCAGGGTCTTGGTACCCAAGTTCTTTTGAGTTCCGCTTTTCATCCGCAGACAGATGGTCAGGTTGAGAGGGCCATTCAGAACCTAGAAGATATGTTGAGGGCGTGTGCTCTTGATTTCAAAGGTAGTTGGGATGAGTATTTGCCATTGATAGAGTTCGCCTATAACAATAGTTACCATGCTAGCATCGGGATTGCACCATTTTAGGCCTTGTATGGTAGGAGATATAGATCACCTATTGGTTGGTTTGAAGTTGGTAGAACTGCCGTGATTGGGCCTAATATAGTGTTTGAGGCTATGGAGAAAGTTAAGTTGATTAGAGAGAGGTTAAAGATAGCCCAGATTCATCAAAATTCATATGCCGATGTGTGGAGAAGAGATCTTTGGTTTGAAGTAGGTGATTTGGTGTACTTGAAGATTTCACCCATGAAAGGGGTGAAGAGGTTTGGTAAAAAGGGAAAACTTACTCCCCGTTATGTTGGCCTGTATAGTGTTTTGAGTCGTGTTGGAAAAGTAGCCTATGAGGTTATGTTACCTGCGGAGTTGTCAGCCGTTCATCCTATTTTTCATGTCTCTATGCTTAAGAAGAATATTGGTGTTTCCGTTGTGGTAGATCCTTTAGAGAATGCTGATATTCAGAACATTTTTTCATTCGATGAGATTTCTATTGAGATCCTATATTTTCAGATCTGTAGACTGAGGAACACAGAGGTTCCCTTGGTTAAAGTATTTTGGTGGAACCAGTCAGTTGAGGGCGCTACTTGGGAGTCAGAAGCAGACATGTGAGCCAAGTACCCGCACATCTTTTCCACGAGTTTAGATCAATCTGAAGGTATTATTCTTCCTTAATTCAACCCCTCTAATCTAAAGTTCAACTATTTATCTATTCTTGCATGAGTTATTGCAATTTTTGAGGTATTCAAGAGCTTAGAAAGATTTTGAGCCCGGTTAGCAAATTGCTTCAGCTATGTTTACTCTATTTTCCTGTGTTTTTAGTCTAACTATCGACATTCGAGAACGAATGTTTCCAAGGGGGAGATATTGTAAGACCCTGAAAAGTTCCCTCATAGTTTGAGACTTAGAGCTTATCAAGTAAAGTATAATTCTGGCCCTTAAGATAGAGAAGAGACTTCCCAAGTGATTGGTATTTAAACCATATAGATTTTTCTTAAATTTGACTTTTTATCACGTATAGAATTGAATTAGCTTTCCAACGATGCCAATTTTATCCAAATCTGGCATCAGGGTGAGAAGTTATGGACGTTTTACCGAGAGTTATCGGAACCACCCAGGTGCGTGGACGATCTGACGGACCGTCAAGTCTGCAATGACCGTCGTGAACAAGACAAAAACTCTCTTTCCTGGCCCAAGTTTGATGGCCAGGATAACGTACCGTCAAGGATATGATGAACAATCGCTGAGACCGTCGTCACTAAGGCAGTATGGTCTCATCCTGGCCAACGTACGAAGGACGTTCTGACGGACTATCAAGACTATGATGGGCCGTCGCTACGACTGTGACATTGAGGCAGTGTGTTCTTTTTCTGATCAGCATGCGATGGATGATCCGTCGGACCGTCGCTCCGACCGTCGCAGCCCTCATTCAGTATTTTAACTTGATTTTAAAAGGGCTTTTCGGTCTTTTCCACTCATTTATCAACCAGATATATTTCAAACGAAGCAAATGGCTTCATTCATCATCCAAAACATAAGAGAGCTAGGGTTTCTCCCTCAAGATCAAATCTAAAACTCTTCTCTAAGAAATCCAAAACTCACTATAGATTCTACAAATTGAGTTGAGATTTGAGTCCCCTAAGTTCAAGGGTTGCAAGAACCCTCTCTCAAGAGTAAGAAGAATAGTTTAAAATAAGTTTTTTCATCCAATTTCATAATCTAAGGTATGTGGGGTTTTGAACATGGTTAATCCTTTCACCCTTGTGCCTAAAGGCTTATTTAAACTACAATTTTCAGTAACTTATGAGATTTTACATGAAATAGAATTAGGGGTTTTCACCTATTGTTATTGGTTGCAAGCTTTTGATGTTTCCCATGAATTGAGAGTCCATGGCATAATTTTTATATGTTTTCTTAAGAAATTGCAGCTGGGTCTATACCCCATGATTTTAATCCTTGAGAAGTTAATAGTTGAAATGTTTGAGATGTTGAAGTATATGAGTATGTTGAGATTATGAGCTAAATTGCTGCAAATTCCAGATTTTTATATGAATTATGAATCTATATGCTATCTAATATGCATTTTGATGAGTTTTAACTTGAGATTGAATTATGGGTTATTAAGCCTTACTTTAGACTTGAAATGTTATGAACTTTTGTGCGATAAGCACCCATGATTCGAGTATTCTGAGATTATTGAGAAATGTTTTGACCTAATGGTCATAGAGCTTTGAAATCCAATTCACTACATAAAATTACAGATTTGATTATTGGGTTCTTAGGAACCATGGGATTATTTTGAAAGTGGATTTTCAAGAGGTGAGCGAGATAAACTAAAGGGAGTAGTATTTAGCACCGAGTTGGGTAAGTTACTATGATATCTTATCCCAGAACTACGTACCACCATAGGTTTGAGATTTTGGGCCTAAGGCCGAGATGATTAGGCCCGAGGCCGAGATAAGTGATTACTGAGTTGAGTTTATACTCCTTGGTAAGAGTATGATGCCTCTCTCCAACGTGAGGTTTCTTCCTTAGGAGGACAAGACGTTGGACTCCATGTAGCTCACATGGTTTATGTCGGTTAAAAGAATATCCCTAAACTAAGTATTTTCTATTGAGATAGAATATTTTTCCCTAAAGCTTTGAGATGAGATATTTTCTAAAGTGAACGAATTGGTTTTGAGTATATTCCAAAGAAGGAAGAAGTTTTCTCTACTAATACGAGTTGATCATCGGTTTTTAAACTAAATTTATATGATTCTGAGTTACAAGTGTTTGAGTTCAAAAGAGTTATAATTCTTGAACAATAAAGAAGTTTTACTCCCCATGAGACATATGCATGAGTTGAAAGCATTGTTTAAAGCTTCTTTCATCCTATGAGTAATGAGAATAAGAGGAGGGCACAAATTTTAAAAGCAAAAGTATAATGACTTACAAGATTTGTGTTACATGTTTCATTCTACATGATTTATGAGCTTTACATTTTGATTTATTCAAGCCATGTGAGTCATTCCTATTTGCATGCATAATTTGATTAATGAGTATTGATATTGTTTTATGTAAATGCATACACCCTCATGTACTCAGTACATTCCCAAGTGTTGATCCACATATACGTCTATGTGCTACATTGCCTTATAATGTAGGTTCAGGTACTCATTCCCAACCTAGTCAGTGATTTTCGAGTATCTTTGTCTACGTCTCCCTAGTGGTGAGTCCTTATGGTTTGAGGACCTATCTTCAGACATTTCAGTATTCGAGTATTTATGTTATTACTTTTAGTTCAGTTTGAGTTAGTTGTGGACCTGTCCTAATGGCTCTCAGGTTCATGGAGTAGTAGAGGCTTTGTCAGACTAGTTATTATACTATGGTTGTGTTGAGATTTCCAGTATTGTGGTCGTTTGGACCGAGTATTATCTTCATATTTCCTTTCATTTGATATGACAGTGCCAGTTTTTTATATATTTCTTCTTGAATGAGTTATTATGAGAAGTGATAGGCTCAAAGGGCTAGCTTGGGGCTACTTGTAGCCCTAAGAACCATGTCATATCCCGGGAGGTGATTTTGGGTCGTTACATTTAGTGTCATGCTACTACTATTGTTTTGAGTGCTGGGGGTATTGAATACCCGAAACCATTATTGTTTACTTAATATTGTCTTAGTATCTTTAGAATAGCTTTAGATCATATCATGAGCATTATCAGAACAATCAGTTAAACTCAAAATAGTCTATTATTTCTGTGTCATCCAGTTGGGAGTAGGATTTAGCACCGAGCGAGGGTAGGGATGGAGGTTTCCCCATCAGATAGTCAGAGTCATTAGTAGTAGTCTCTATACTATATAACTACATAACCAATGTAAGATATGAGTAGTCACCCATCAGATTAGGCTTGAATATCTCGCAGGGGTCACCCGTCAGTTCAGGCTTGACACCCTTAGACTTTGGACATGATAACAGTTTAGTGGATCCACACAACCAGCGTTAGTACCTGTGGCAGGGTATTAACACCCTTCCAACTGGGGTTACAGGTTGGCCCCAATTAGCTCAGATTGGGGAATGTTGGTTAGATGATACCTCCCACAGTCTCAGATACAGTCTCAGTCATAGTTCCAGTTCAGTTCTTCAATCTTAGTATTGCTTGACCAAAGCATACAGATTTCAGTTATTTTGAGTATTTTAATTTACAGATTTTATCCAATTCATATCATATGTTTGGTCATGCATCCTCAGTGTCTACAGATTTTCATGTATTTTTAGTATTTTATAGACTTTCATGCATGTTCAGTCTCTACAGATTTCATGCTCTCTATTCAGTATTCCATGCTTTACATGTATATTCAGATAGATTATTACTTCTATTAATGCAACTTCGCATGTTAGCCTACCTTATTTAGCATACCAGTACATTCAATGTATTGATCACATACCTTTCTTTTACACTATGATGTCTTATATCATAGGTTTTGATGCTCAGTTCCTGGATCGCACTTAGTCCCTCAGATTCCCGCCAGTACAATAGCAGTGGTGAGTCCTCATCATCCGAGGACAGACTATCTTATTTCATGTCTTTATTTTAGTAGTTAGTAGAGTTAGTTGGGGACATGTCCCATCAACTCTTAGTCAGTCAGACTTAGAGGGTTTTTAGACATTACAGTCAGTTAGTTGTTCAGTTTATCAGTACTTTATCAGATTCAGATAGTCATTTATCCTAGATTCATATTTCAGTTTAAATTTAGATATTTAAAACCTTATGGAACTTTAGTTATTCTTTTGCATTCATGATTATATTATCCAGTACTCACAGCAGGTAACAACTCATGGGTTAGCTTATAGTCCCTTAAGACTGTAAGCATCGTGTAACAACTAGGGTTTAGTCTTGAGTCATTACAAACTTGGTATCAAAGCCAGGTTTTAAAGTGTCCTAGGAAGTCCGAAAGCCACGTTGATTAGAGTCTTGTGCATGGATGTGTAGCGCACCACACTTATGGACGAGAGGCTACAAGGCATTTA
Source organism: Capsicum annuum (assembly GCF_002878395.1). Lineage (NCBI taxonomy): Eukaryota > Viridiplantae > Streptophyta > Magnoliopsida > Solanales > Solanaceae > Capsicum > Capsicum annuum. The sequence goes on from NC_061119.1 coordinate 103,126,453, forward strand.
AGAAAAGTTTCTCTTTTTTCAGTATTCATGTCGTGCGATTGAGCATGAGCTCGAGTTAATATCTCAGTCTAATTCATTTTCTCCTTCCATTTATAGAACATGCCTCCCAATAAGAACGTAAGAAGAATAAAAACTCAGCCAGCTCCTCATCCCGTCTAGGCAGATCCTCTGGACGAACATGTTTCTCATGTAGAATTCAGGGCTGTGTTCACTACTATAGCGAACTCTGTAGCAGCACAAAATGAACAGCCAACTGCTGTTCCAGTAAACCCAGTTACCAATACTGTTACAACTAGAATTCAAAATTTCACCCAGATAAATCCTTCTTCTTCCACAGGATCTAAGTCTGAAGAGGATCCATAAGAATTCTTAGATATAGTTTAGAAGGTAACGGATGCTATAGGGGTGACGTCAAGTCAGAGTGACGAGTTGGCTGCATATCAATTGTAGGATGTAGCCCATACTTGGTTTAAGTAGTGAAAAGTTGATAGAGGTGTTGATGCAGGGCCTATACAATGGGAAGAGTTTGCCATGGCTTTCTTAGACAGATTCTTTCCATTAGAGTTGACGGAGGCTAAAGTGTTAGAATTTATTAATTCGAGGCAAGGAAGCATGAGTGTGAAGGAGTATTCTCTCAAGTTCACTCAGTTTGCTAGATATGCTCCTCATGTGGTGGTTGACAGTAGGTCCAAGATGAGTAAGTTTGTGTCTGGCGTGTTTGTTAGTGTGGTCAAGGAGTGTAGGACCGCAATGCTGATTAGTGAGATGGAATTGTCTAGGCTGATGGTCCATGCTACATAGATAGAGGAGCAAAAGATTAAGAAGAGGGAGAGAGGAAATAAGAGATCTAGGATGGTAGTTTTAATTTTAATTAGCCAAAGTCAGAAGGTGGTAACCTTCCTTAGTTTCATTAGAGTTTTTCAGCCCAGTACCCTCTTCAGCCAGTTCCCCAGTACCCAAATTTAGAAATGACAATAGAGATGGGGTACCAGGCTTTATGTCCCAGGTCATATTAGCAGTGCTCGTAGCAATCTTTTAAGTCATAAGTATGGCAGACACCATTAGGGTAAGTGTAGAGTGGGTAGTGATATGTGCTTCGGGTATGGCAAGCCAGGCCATCAGATTAGGAGTATTGGGTAGTTGCTCAGAAGAGTAGGGATGTACGCCAACAGGGACAGTCCCATCAGTCGTCAGTTTTATTCGGTCGCCCAACTCAGTAAGGTGCCACTTCTAGTTCTAGTAGTGGTCAGCGTCCGAACAGATTATATGTTCTTTAGTCCTACCAAGATCAGGAAAATTCTCTTGACTTAGTTACTGGTACGTTGCAGGTTTTTCACTTACATGTTTATGCTTTACTAGACCCTGGAGCTTCTCTTTCTTTTGTAACTCCATATATAGCTGTCAATTTCAGAGTCAGTCCAGAAACTCTAGCAGAGCCCTTTTCAGTGTCTACCCCAGTAGGTGTTTCCATTGTAGCCAGATAGGTATACAAGAATTTTCTAGTCATAATATCTCAGAAAGTTACCTTAGTTAATCTTGTGGAGTTAGAGATGATGAATTTTGACATCATTCTCGGCATGGATTGGCTCCACTCATGCTATACCTCAATTGATTGCAGTAATAGAATAGTTCATTTTCAGTTTCCAAATAAACCAGTCCTTGAATGGAGGAGGTAGTACTACAGCTCTTAGGGGTCAGTTGATTTCGTACCTTAGAGCCAGAAAGATAATATCAAAGGGGTGTATTTACTATCTCGTGTGAGTCAAAGACTCTAACTCAAAAAATCCCACTCTTGAGTCAGTCATAGTAGTAAAAGAATTCTCAGATGTGTTTACTGAAGATCTTCCCAGAGATCCTCCCAAAAGGAAAATCGACTTCGGAATAGACCTTTTCCCATATACTCAGCCTATATCTATTTCACCATATAGAATGGCTCCAGCTGAACTCAAAAACCTAAAAGAACAGTTGAAAGATATCCTAGAGAAGGGATTCATCAGACCCAGTGTCTCTCTGTGGGGTGCACCTATTCTATTCATGCGTAAAAAAGATTATTCTCTTTGAATGTGTATTGACTACCGTCAGTTAAACAAGGTCACAGTCAAGAATAAATAGCCACTTCCTAGAATTGATGATTTATTCGACCAACTTCAAGATGCTAGTTACTTTTCCAAGATATACCTCAGATCAGACTATCATCAACTTAGAGTCAGAGAATGTGATATTTCGAAAATAGCTTTTCGAACTCGGTATGGTCACTTTGAATTTCTAGTCATGTCCTTTGGTCTCACGAATGCCCCAACAACCTTCATGGACTTGATGAACTAAGTGTTCAAGTAGTACTTGAACATGGTTTTCATAGTTTTCTTTAATGACATCCTTGTTTACTCCCGTAGCGGAAATGAGCATGAAGACTACCTTAGAGTAGTGCTTCAGACTCTTAGAGCTCATTAGTTGTTCACTAAATTTAGTAAATGTTAATTCTGGCTAAGATCAGTTGCTTTTCTTGGCAATATTATTTCCGGTGATGGCATTAGAGTTGATCGTTAAAAGATCGAAGCGGTGAGAAACTAGCCTAGACCCATTTCTCCATCAGATATCAGGAGTTTTTTTGGTTTAGCTAGTTATTACCGTCAGTTTGTTGAAGGGATTTCTTCTATTGCATCCTCTATGTCCAGATTGACTCAGAAGAAAGTTAAGTTTCAGTGGTCAGATTGATGTGAGAAGAGTTTTCAGGAGTTGAATACTCGATTCACCTCAGTCCAGTTCTTACTTTACCAGACAATTTAGATAGTTTTGTTGTGTACTGTGATGCATCCAGAGTAGGTTTGGGTTGTGTCATCATACAGCTATAGTGTTTGCCTTAAAAATTTGGAGGCATTACTTGTATGGGGTACATGTAGATGTGTTCACAGATCACAAAATCCTTTAGTATGTGTTCTCTTAGAAAGATTTGAATTTGCGTTAGAGAAGATGGTTAGAGTTATTGAAGAATTATGACATGAGTGTTCTATATCATTCGGGAAAGGCCAATATAGTGGCTGATACTCTCAGTAGATTGTCTATAGGCAGTATCATGTTAAGGATGTAAGAATGTCCACTTAGTCGACTCAGCAGAGGGTAGTGTATAGATACAGAGTAGTGCCAAATTATCCCTAGTTTCTGAGGTAAAGGAAAAGAAGGATAGAGATCCCAATCTAGTTAAGTTGAAAGAATCAGCCAGAGATCAGAAAGTGGAGATTTTCTTACAAGGGGGAGATGGTGTTTTCTGTTGTCAGGGTAGATTGTGTGTGCTTGGTATAGATGAGGCAATGAATTCTTACAGAAGTGCATGGTGCGCGTTACTCTATTCATATAGGGGCCACTAAGATGTACCATGATTTGCGGGAGATCTATTGGTAGAGTGGGATGAAGAGATATATTGCAGAGTTTTTAGCTAAGTTCTCTACATGCCAGCAAGTTAAGATAGAGCATCAGAAGCCTAGTGGGTCAATGCAGGAGTTTAGTATTCCCATGTGGAAATGGGAGGAAGTAAACATGGACTTTGTGACAGGTTTGCCTCGTACCCATCATCAACATGACTCTATTTGGGTTAACATAGATAGGATGACCAAATCAGCTCATTTCTTGCCGGTCCATACCTCTTACTCAGCCGAGGACTATGCCAATCTCTATCTCATAGAGTTGGTTAGGTTGAATGGTGTTTCCTTATCTATCATCTCGGATAAAGGTACCAAGTTTACCTCTTATTTTTGGAAAGCATTCTAAAAAGGGTCTTGTACCCAAGTCTACCTCAGTACAGCCTTCCACCCTCAGACAGAAGGTCAAGAAGAAAGGACCATTCATACTCTTGAGGATATGCTGAGAGTATGCATTGTTGATTTTAAAGGTAGTTGGGATGACCATTTGCCTTTTATTGAATTCACACATAATAACAACTTTCATTCTAGTATTCGTATGGCTCCATTTGAGGCTCTCTATGGTAGGAGATATAAATCTTCATTTGGTTGGTTTGAAGTAGGTAAGGCTATAGTAGTAGGGCCTGACTTAGTGTTTGATGCTTTGGAAAAGGTTCAGTTGATCAAAGAATGACAAGGCTGCCTAGATCCGACAAAAGTCATATGTAGATGTAAGAAGAAAAGATCCCGAGTTTAAGGTTGGTGATTTTGTGTTCTTGAAAATATCTCCCATGAAGGGAGTAAGGAGATTCGGCAAGAAAGGGAAACTTAGTCCCTGATATGTCAGGCCCTTCATAATCCTCAGTCATTTTAGAAAGGTAGCTTACGAGCTAGAGCTGCCTTTAGATTTATCCTCAGTACACCCAGTATTCCATGTATCGTTGTTGAAAAAGTGTATTGGTGATCCAACTTTAGTTGTTCCCTTAGAAAGTGTAGATATTCAAAACAGTCTTTTCTTTGAGGAAGTTCCAGTCGAAATTCTTGATCAATAAGTTCATAGACTAAGGAACAAAGTAGTTCCACTAGTCAAAGTTCTTTGGAGAAATCAGTCCATTGAGGAAGCCTCTTAGGAAGCAGAGGCAGCTATGCGGACCAAGTGCCCTCATCTCTTCTCCGCGAATCTAAATTCATCATAAGATACCAAATCTTCTTAAGATTTTTCTCTATCATGTTCAGTTTCAGTTGTACATCATGTTTATGTCAGTCGTGCATTCATGAATCATTTTAGTCATGCATTTCAAGCATTAGACATGCATATTCAGTGTGTAAGCTCAGTCTATCAGTTCCCTCAGCTTAACCAATTTTATTTGGGGACGAATGATCCCAAGGGGGAGATATTGTAACACTCCGTATTTCCCTAGCATAATCTAAGTCCTAGTGCATGAGTATTCATATATAAAATTTCCAAAACACTTATTATTTTTCAGTTTAGAGCCTGCCATTGCGTAGGAAATTAAATCAGATTTCCAATGATATAAAATTTGCCCAAATTCGATAACCGGGTAAGAAGTTATGACGATTTTAAATTTCACGTGTTAAACACCATCATTTTACCCATTAGCGCATCACAGAGAGAGTCAAAATAGCAATTTTAAATTTACAGTGAGGTATCACAATTTTGCTGAGTCGCGCCATGTGCTAATTTTGCATTTGTTATTTTTCAGTGTTGCAGCGCGATGCCACCGTGTCGTGGAGAACTTCCAGGTCCCAATCAGTGAAGGATCATGATTTCCCCGCATCACGCCACAGACCAATTTTCCAGTAACACGGTACGATAGCGCCGCATCGCGCCAGGGGCCCAAATAAAAATTTTTTTTACGAAAATCTAATATTTCATTCAAGGTTAAAATAGTCTTATCCCATTATTTTAGTCCGCCTAGATGGAATACTTAAGCCCTAAAAACATTTTAAAAGTTTATTTTTTATTAATTCCCCCAAAATTTCAAGAGCTTTCTCTCTAAATTACAAATCCTAGCTTTCAAGAAACCAAGAGCAATCTCAAGAATTCACCTAAGAACTTTAAGAAATTCATCCATTAAGGTATGTTAGCTATTCATCCATAGAGCCCAAGTAACCTTTTTAATTATAAAGTTATGATCTTTTTAAGTTATTTGATTTTAAATCATGATTTCATCCATTAATCTCCATGAACTTTGATTTAATACTATGTTTTAATAAAGTTATTGTTGTTATTCGATTCCTCATGTTTTAGTGTTATCATTTGTTGAATTAAACCATGACTTAGTACTTTCCATGATAATTTTATGTCAATTATCCCGGTCCTTTAGTGATTCTATGATTATTTTAAACCATAAACTATAAGTGTTTGATAAAATGCCTACAAGAGCAATTGATTTAATAAGAGTCTTAATGCTATGTCCTTCAATGTTTTAGTGTCATGCTACTACTATGTTTTGAGTCCTGGGGGTATTGAATACCAAAAACCGTAGATGTTTACTTAATGTTGTCTAAGTATCTTCAGAAGAGCTTCAGATTATATCATGAGCATTATCAGAACAGTCAATTAAACTCAGAATAGTCTAGCGTTTTAGTGTCATCTAGTTGGGAGTAGGATTTAGCACCGAGCGAGGGTAGGGATGGAGGCTTCCCTATTAGATAGGCAGAGTCATTAGTAGCAGTCCCTATACTCCAGAACTATGTAGCCAGCATAGGATATAAGTAGTCACCCGTCAGATTTGGCTTGACTATCTCGCCTGGGTCATCCGTCAGTTCAAGCTTGACACCCTTAGTACTTTGGATATGATATCGGTTTAATGGATCCACATAGCCAGCGTTAGTACTAGTGGCACGGTATTAACACCCTTCCAACTAGGGTTACAGGTTGGACCCTGATTAGCTCAGATTGGGGAATGTCGGTTAGATGATACCTCCTACAGTCACAGTTCCAGTTCAGTTCTTCAGTCTTAGTATTGCTTGACCAAAGCATACAAATTTTAGTTATTTTCAGTATTTCAGTTTGCAGATTTCATCCAGTTCATGTCATATGCTTGGTCATGCATCCTCAGTGTCTACAAATTTTCATATATTTTCAGTATGTCGACGTGAAGAACCAAGGAATAATCAACCTCAAGGGAGACAAAACTAGGTTATAGAGGGTGCTCATAGACAAGGCAGAGAGGTAAAACAATGGTTGCCTAAACATGTTGCTGAAGAAATGGATAAACAACCCCAATATACTTTTGCTACTAATATACCACATCTATAGACCATGGGATTTAGAATTAAATATAATCAAGCATTGGTTCAGAAAAATGATAAACTCAAGACTAATTGCGATGTACAAATGTGGAATGATACCCCAGAAAGAGTGATTACATCCATACAAATAGGTGAAGATATCAAAATGTAAATTTATTGTTGAAGAACATTATCGCGAATGGGAATACTATGGGTTAAACATATATCAGTGTTAGAATTGTTGATGATAAATGCATTCATGACATTATCAGTTCATATATGACCAAGTCTATTACATCAATACACAGTAGATATGCTATCTATATCACAGTGTTAGAATTTATTAAGATTATGGGAAAGACAATACAATTTGAAGATAATTTGTATATTTTTTGTCGGAGTACATTAGGCTCTGTTATATAGGAGAACCGAGAACAAATTTTGACTGCAGGGGAACCAAGAACAATAAGTGCTAACAGAAGAAGACATGTAGTAGGTAATCCACTAATCCTAGTGCCATAGTGTAGTAATAACATTATATTTATTAAATAGAAAATTTATTGGAGCAACGTTTGGATACTAGGGCACTTATTATGCAGCATCTCCACTTTACCAGAATATTATTATCAAATTCATGATTATCCCAAGACTTTCTTCAATTAATTTTGCTACAAGTTAATACAGTCATCTAACTATATAAAAGCATAGGACACATGCCAAGATATGGGCAACTGTCAAACCAATTTAAATTGGCAGTCCAAGCAGAAAATCTTAACACAAATATTGAAACCTCAGCATCAGACCAACTGATTCTACTGCTCAACTTTAATTACTTCCATATTAACTAAATGGTTCTAAAGCGCTTATTCGAACCATAATAGAATTTATGAGTATGTCCCAAACAAGTTGGGATCGGCTAAATGAATCTCATTTCTTCATTTTAAGCTCATTTCATATCGTCATCATTGATACAAGATCAAGTTCAAAAACTCAAGAAACAAACCATAACAAGAACATCAAAATGTCGAAAACAATACTAGTGAATCGAAATAGGCCACACACGGCTTCACTAGACTTCAAGATTACAACAAAAACCAGATTTTAAGAGTACAAAATTGCAACAAGTTGTAGTGAATCAAAATTGGCCCCGCATGGATTCACTACTTCAAGATTGAAATGAACTCAACTAGTAAACAGAGTAAATGAACACTTACATAAGTAGCTTCAACTTTCTCATTTATCCAACTTTCATCACTTTTCTTGCGATGAGTTCAAAAATAAAATTTTGAAATAGAAGGATCTTTTCCAGTAGCTTCTTTCTATATTAAAAAAAAGAGATGTGTGTTATCAATATTGAATATGATATTATTTTCTTCAAAGAAATATATTTAAAAATATTTATAATTACCATTCCCTTATAGATCAGTCGATGAGGTACACAACCACCTGTATGAAGTGATGCACCGGTTTTGAATCACGATTGTCTTTATTTTATTCAAACTTTGTTTTGAACTCATTAGCCTCCCAATACACCTTCATCTCCATGAATACAGCATCTCCCATCCAATGTAGTTTCAGAGGAAATTTTTTTCTAACATTTTGGAAAAGTTGGGTTATTTTTTAAGATGCCCTTTTATTAACGTTAGACCATATAACATCATTATAGTGAGGAATCCACTTAAATTTCTTCTACATATATCAAATGAATGAAATATTAGCTATATAGTCCCACAATTATATTTATACATGAATCAGAATGTATAAATTTTTTACCTTGAATTCCATAAACCACATCTCACGAGTAGACTCTGGAAACTTCTTCCATGAAGGTCTAGCCAATTCAAATTTACTCCGAATGCAGTTAGAAATACCATCAATAACTATATTGTGTGGATCAAACATATATAATATGTAGTAGTTATCAAACATCTGCACATATAAATAGTCCACTAAAATATATGTTTTATTAAACGTTAGTTGTATTACCCATCCCCTTTAGGTACAATCCATATTTGATTATTATCGGCTACATTATCAACTATATTAGGTGAGGTTACTGGAGTCCTATTGGCTGGTAGTGACATTAATGGTTTTAAATCTTGATTTGTAGGTGGGGACCAATTAGATTGAGGTGGAGATTCAATAATAGCAGGCTGGGGTTGGTTTATCCCAAGATTAGGTTGAGACTTATTTATATGAAGTAGACTAGTATGGGAATAGAGAGGTTGTGATGGTATTATGGGAGGCACAATAATGTTATAAGTCTGGGATTGATTGACTTTAGGATTTGGTTGATATGAGGAAGAGTTATTCACATGAGGTGAATCAGTATGAGATTGAAGGGATCCTGACGGAATTATAAGAGGTAATTGAACTATTTGTCGCTCTATTGTCTATTTTTTTATTATTTGACTTCTCTTCTTTTCCATTAGGAAATCCATCTCTTTTAGATCCTACACCTTGCATCTGCATCAAATAAAAAATAATATATTAGTGATTTAATTTATGAACAACACATGAATAAAGGTGATCAAATAATGTATTAGTGTATAATGTAAAGAGAACGATCTTATTAAGTATTAGAGTGAAAAATTTCCAAATGAAGAAAAATAGATATCGTGATTCATGATATAACTGATTTCAGCTTATTCACAAAGAATGTTAGAGCTACAAGAAAAATGTCTCTTAGAAGAGATAATGAATGAAGGAATGAGAATGGTAATGAGCAAGCGTCGTCAGCTCCAACATATTCCTTAAATTATCAAATCACTCATGCCAAGTTTAGGGACGTTTCATAAGTGTTCCCTTAGGCCATGTTTAACCTAGCCAATTATTAAGTTGTTGCACCTACTAATCCTAATGGTAATGCAATTGCTATGATATTCCAAGACTTTATTTAGATGAACTCTCCAGGTTTCCACAATTCAGAGGCAAAGGAAGATGCACATGATTTCATTGTTTAGGTCAAATGATCACTTAGTTTATGAGAATTACTTTAGTTATAAGTGTGGCTTTGGATGTTTATCAATTGAAAGGATCAACTAAAACTTAGTTAAAGTAAGGGAATAAAAGTAGGCATGTGGATGTAGGCCCAGTTGATTCGGATGAGTTTGTAACGACCTTTCTGGATAGGTTCATTCCTTGTGAATTAGGTAAAGCTAAGGTTGAATAGTTTATCAACTTGAAGCAGCATAATACGTCTTTGAAAGAATATTCTCTAAAGTTGACCCAACTCTCAAAGTATGCTCCAAAGATGGTTGTAGAGCTAAGGGCTCGAATAAGAAAGTTTGTTTCAAGTACTTGTGAGTTAGTGGTCAAAGATTTTAGGTCTTCTAAAATTATTTGTAATATAGATATATTATGACTCATGCCTAGTATATTGAGGAGGGCCAAATCAAGGAGAAGTAAAGAGGGACTAATCATTCTAGGATATCTAACTTTGACTGCTCTGAGTAGAGTTCAGGTTATGGTAATCATTCTCAATTTCAGTAATGGTATTAAGCTACTTCACGATCACCTAGGTCTTGTTATGATTAGAATAATAGAGCATTCTTATCTATGTCACAAGGTAGTGTTATAGAAAGCCATACTTTTCTAGTATATCCTAACTGATTTCTGGAAAGCATGGGAGGTCTGGATGATAACAGGTATTTTACCAGTGAATCCTCAATTAGACAAAGTGTCAAGCTTGTTGCTGAAAGTATAGTAAGACACATTTACTACCAGGAGAAGAAAAGCATAAGCATATTTGTAGATGATAGTAGATTAGCTGTTAATCCTTCATACATAAGGTCTTGGCTAGACCTTTTATCCAAAACACCTAATGTAGAACCTCTTCTTTCAAAGAACGGCCCACTTATAAAGGCACTGGAGAAGGAATTAGAGGATTATAATGCAGAGGCAAATGTACAGCATGAGACTCTAGATGGAATGTTTACCTTTTACGATTCAACTAGTGGCAAGTTGCATATATATATCAGGTTGCCAGCGTGATATTTGACTTACTTTTGCTGTTGGTTCTAGGATCATACTTGATTACACTTTTCAGTTTTGCTTTTATCACCACCAGGGGTCTTGACGATCTTATTAGTCTATTTTGTCGCCCCCCATCACGGAAAGTAAAAACTGCTTGATTCCTGAAGCCTACATTTCTGCATCAGGTGCTTGTGAATCAAGAAGTAGGTGTTGCTTTTTGTAATCTTAAAGAAGCTCATTTTCAGCAAGTTGTTATCAGTGGTTCAATGTATTTCATATAAACATTTAGCATTTCATGGAAAAGCTCCATATATTTTGCTATGGTAGGTTTCCCATAGTCATTTTTTTAACTGAGATAAGAATGTCATTCTCGCAGCAATTAAATCTATAATATGTTAAATAAAATCTAATTTTTTTTATCTGTAGGGATATATGATATGTTAAATCAAATCTAATTGTTTGACATGTAACAAGACTCTAACTTGATTCACTATATACCTACTGTGACTTTTCACTATATATGGCCTCTTAGAGGTATAAACTCTTAGAAGTGCTTTTAACAGTGATTAGTTTTGGTTTAAGAATAATTTTTAGTAATAGATGGCTCTTTATAAGTTACCAAATGCAATCACCCCTTCATAGCTCACAGTCTATTGTTAGCCTATCTTTATGTTTTGTCTCTCTCCCCGAAGTGGATATGTCTGCTCAATCCCTAACACTGAGTCATGGCATAACCACGAGACTAGTACATAGTACTTGTAATTTCTTATAACTCCAATATGATAAAGCAATCAAATATATAAGCCACAGATATGGAAAATTAAAACATGGCTCCCAGCTAATGGATTAATACAAAACTAATTTATTTAAGCTAGTTGAAGTAGTCATATAACATGTAAAGACTAGGTTAATAGGATCTCTTGACCAAAAGGACTAGATAAGGAAGAAATCTTAAGTTTTAGGTTACGGACCATGAACTTCAGTACAGGTCATAGTCTCATGTCATGCATCATACTGAGTAACCTAATCTAAAACATCACCTATATGGCTTTTGTTTATGATTTACCCTATGAATGGTGGTTTCATAAAACTAGTCATGGCAAAACTTGTACCATTGAAGGTTAAATAACCCAGTTTCAAACCATGAGTAGTAGTATGACTTGTCCTGAGCAGGTCTAAAATTCTAGTTGTTTGCTTTTTTTAATGAGTCGTGTCATGAGTCATGGACTTCTTTACATAACTCATACGCTCACCACTCTACAAAATTTTCAAACTTATAATTTTCTTTTTTTGTTTCTTTAATCTAAGAATGTCACCAACATGTACTATGCCTCCAGAGAACACACCTAATAGGTAAGGAAGATCAACATCAGCTCCTACATACCATAATTTAGTAGATGAATTAAGTGGTTCTGAGGCATAATATCGATTTGGCCATAACCATCTATAGCATAAGCCTCGATCCATAAGGAGAAAAACTAAAGAGCATGTTGAGGCTCAAGTTATAACATAGACATAAGCACAGACACCGACGACCCCTTCCCAATCTAAAGAGGGAGAAGAGTCATCTCAAACAACTAAGAGTTACTGAGAAAGGAATTTATGTTTCCTCCAACACTTCTTATCAGAAGCTCTAATAACATTCAAGGGAACTAATTTTAAGGAAAATCTAATTAAGGAATTCAAAAAATGAACCCCATATGGTTTATTCTCTCATTCTACTGATATAAGTTCACAGACTTGGTACAGTATATACTCAAACATTAGACATTCAATGGATGAAATAATATAATAGAGAATTTAGGTATCTAAGACTTAAGCAATAATAGAATTACTTTTCCTTAAGCAATGCATCTATTAAAATTCAATGTTAACAACACTTATCAAGCATTCTCTTTCTTACAAAACAATATACTACACCAGTCTTATGTTTAAATTCACTTAAAGGCATACTAAACGAGGTTGCCAGAGGCTAAATCTAGCTGAATGATTTTAGTCTATTTCAGTATAATTCACAGGTACAAAATGTTATCCATAAGGTAGAAAATCTAGTCTCAACCTATTTTGCTCGGACTCTCCAAAGTTGTCAGCGGGTACGTGCCGGATTCTCCAAAAGTAGTGTATTTTTTAGGGAATTCGACACGGGTGCGGCATTAAAAGTGAAGAGTCCGCACAACATAGGCCTTAACTAGAGGGTTTGGAACTTTAAAAGGGTCTACAAACAAGATTAAGAAGTACCAAAATAAGAAAATCAAAAAATGCCAAAACAGAGAAATCCAAAGCAGTAGGAGATTGTCTACTCACACCACTAATCAAAACAAAGTGAAGCAATGAAAGTCAACATACACACAAAACCACAATCATTCACTTCAAAATGATCTATTGGGTCCTTTGTAAATGAAAAAATTATGGAATTTAAGAAACTAAACCTCTATTTTCAAAAATATCTGCAAGCAATTCACAAAGTATCAATGAACAAGGAGAAGACCTCTGATTTTCAAATATCTCCAAGCTTACCTCTGATTTTTGAAAATTATCGTGCTTGAGATATTGAGAATTGAGACATTACTTTTAGCTTCAGGCTATGGTTTTACTTACCTACTGATGGGATAAGGGGTGTTGTTTGAGGACAAATGAGGTTTTAAGTTAGGGGTGTTGATGAGTGGTGATTTTACCACTCATTTGAACTCAACTTTCATGCATACTACCAAGTTTTGTATAAATAAATGAGACATAATCGTGGTTGAATGCACTAATATCCACATTTTGCAGCCATAGAATTGGTGATATGGAAAGATGTGGATTAAAGATAAAAGAGATAAAGTGGAAGCAAAGAACTGCAGCTATAGACCTAAAGCAGTCATTATCACAAGTTATCACGATCGCGGGCCAAAGGCCGTGGTCGCAGTCAGTCAAGATGGTCAATAGAATGCGATTGTGGAACACTACCGCGGTCGTATTGGTCGCAATCACAGATAATCTCATGCCGTTGCAGCTAAGCGGGAATATTGTCTAGGGTAGTTTTGTAAATTCACTTGGCCGAATCCCAAACCTTATATAGGCAAAAACCTTTCTTCTTTGGGGATTGCTTACCTCATAGATTTTTTGAATTTTATAAACAAGAACCCTAATTGGGCAAGATTTTAACTAATTTTGGAGACTTAAATTCTTAGTGTTTTGTGAAGAATGGATGCTTTGGATAATCCTTATAGTATATATTTCTTTACTTTCTTCATCAGTACCTAAGTAATTTAGTCTTGGGATTATGTTAAACTAAAGTTTATTTGTGTGTGGGTGTTGATGTGTTTACATGATTTCTAGTTGTTGGGTATGGATTTTGCCACTGCTTGACTTTAATAATTAGAATTTTATCGGTGAAAACCTCAAATATCCAAATGGGTTTGATGGGTGAAAACCCCCAAAACCTTCATAATCTTTGAAAGAGGGATAAAGGTGAACCCATGAGAACCCATAGTATCCTTGAAAAAGGGTTATAGGGGGAAGAGGCAATGGTGGACAATTAAGTTTGTGGTTTACTACCTTTTTCAATCTTAGAAATAAGTGTAAATAGAGTGTAAGTCATTTCATGGGCATCTTCCTAGAAATAGGGGTGCCCGATTGAGGTATAAGGTGACTATGAATAGCACACTTGTTAGGTGCTCGAAAGAGCCAATGGGTGAAATCTTTGAGGTTTAGTTGAAAAACTAGCCATAAAGACTTTCGACCTAGCCTATCTCTCACTCAACAACTAGATATCATGTTAAACCATCTCTAACCTACACACTTTATACCTTTAGGAAGACATAATCCCAAGATTCTCCCCAAACTTGATTTTTAAACCAAAAGTGTTATTATAGCTTGTTGTGACTCAAAAGTTGATACAAACCAAATCCCCCCACTTTTATTATGTATTGTGTTTGCTTACATTCTGGGTATCCTTTTAGTAACTAGAGCACCCATAGAACTTAGAATTTGTATTTCACTCCTTGTGGATTCGACCCCAATGTGAGTTAGGATATTTACAACGACCGCCTTACCACTTAAACACGGGAGTAAGCTAGGTGTTATCAAGGCGTATACTAACAAACAATCTCTACCAATCTCTTACAGTATCTCTTAATTAATATCTAGTATAAGCCAACCATCCACAAAGAAATAGCGAAACACAACTCAAAACACAAGATATGAAAGAACTTCATATGATAAATAATAAAATAAGAGAAATTTCCTAAAGTCATCCTATAGCCTCTCGAAGATAGATACGAACATCTACGTACCGATTTGCGAGACTCTATTAGACATCCCATTCTTACACCATTGAGACCAATGAACTTGGTTGCTTTGCTACCAATTTGTCATGACCCAAAATCCATAGGTCATGATGGCACTTGTTGAGGTGAAATAACAAGTAAGCCTTTCACCCAAATCGATATACATGGAGGAAAAAGACAACAATAACCTCAAGGAAAGGCTTATAGAATGATCCAAACCCTACAAGTATAATAAATATGGAAAGAAATATAACAATGCAACCATAACTCCTAAAACCTGGTGTCAACAGTATAAGAGTATATCTAGTACAACTCGAATTCAAATAAAATGCATAAGATATCCAAATACAAGGAAATTCCATCTCTGAAATGAAAATAATGACATAGTCAATCAAGAAAGGTAGTAGAAGACACCCAAATTCCTAAAAATCATCAACTACCTCGAAAGCTTCGACAGTCGCCCCAGTCACATAATGTAGGGGTACCCAAACTTGAATCTACACCAAAAGAGTAAAGTAAGAGTGAGTATGGTCCATTTGTACTCAGTAGGTATCATAGGCCCACTAAGAAAAGTAGAAAATAAAGTATACAAAATACATACTAAGGGCACGTCACTTACAATCAGAAAATGTCCCACGACGGTAGCCAACACCGCTTGTACTAACAGTTCTAATATATATATATATATATATATATTTATATATATATATATATATATACATATATCATAAATACAATAACAATATAACAAGTATAACACGAGTATATAATATGTCACGTACGAGTACAAACAGAGAAGAACATGTATATACAAGGTGTTCAGGTATAAATAACCAGATATAGAATAAGTAGGCATATAACAATTCAATATGGAAATTAAATCACTACATCAACACAATAAAGCAAGTGCAATGTATAAGATGATGATGCCAATGATGATAATAGTGATGTTGGGACACAATCTTGAGATTGGCACACAGCCTTAGCTTACAACGTTAAAAACTAGCACACAACCTTTAAAATAGGCACACAGCCTTAAAAATGGGCACACAATCTTAAAAATTTGTACAAATCCTTAAAAATGGGTACACAACCTTAAAAATTGGAACACAACCTTAAAAATAGGAACATATCCGGCACACGGCCTAAAAATTAGCACATAACCTTAAAATTAGCTCATAACCTTCTATTGTTTCCGGTATTTCGAATGTTCCCAATGCTTCAGTGCATATACATAACATAAGATACAAATCAAGTACACATACATGACAATAAGTATATATAAAATAGTAAAATAAACAAGTGAGATGATGCGCATGATGATATAAGAATGAAGATGCAATGTTTACAACCATTCAAAATGAGTATTTCCATAACCAATCCACAATGTATTTCCACAACCAACCAGAATGTTACAATTCCACAACCACGTGAGCAATATCCACTCATTATTTCCACTATTCATGAATTTTCCGCATGATTTATTTGTCCAAAAAGTATGAATATGTCACAACATGCCAAAGGCACCACAATAGAGATTTTCCAATAACACAATACAATTATTCACATGTATTCCAGGTTATCAACATCATATAATCTCTCACGGTCACACACATCACATGATATCTCAGATTTAATAATTACATCACATTCGGGGCCCCACACGAGCATAACATATAAGTAGGCATATTTCGTGATTGGTTCCCACCCTTAACATGCATTTTGGTATACAAATTAACTACCCAGCCCAGTCTAAAGAGTAGGACTTTCTATGAACGATCTCAAACTCCACTAAAAAAATCAAGTATGGAATCTCATCAAAATGAAATCAACGATAATCATATTGACTACTTTTGATTCGGGGTTAAAATGGACCCCCAAAATATGTTTTCAAAAAATAAAGGTAAAATCGTAACTTTACTTTAAAAATATGTTTCCCATATTTTTAGGAACCTACAATTGAAAACCCAAGTCAAATCGAGTAAAAAATGAGGTTCAAATCAAAGAAAAATCATTTTAAAGATTTATTAGGTAAAATCTTTGAAATTTGGGTTAAAATAAAGAATCAGAGTTGTTTTGAAAGTAAAATTGATGAAATAATAGTAATTATAAGATTAACATATTATTCAATTGAAAAAGAGTGAAATTGGGGTTTAAATTCAAGCCCTAAGATTTTTGGAGTTTTGAGAAATTAATCAAGAAAATAATAAGAAAAGGAGTGATTTCTTATCTTAAAGTCATAAAAAAATCAAGAAATAGATGTTAATCCAGCTTCCCAAGCACCCAAAAGCTTCACTTTTAAGCTCTTACACTTTTTTACGATTTAACTATCAAGAGAAAAGATAAAAATGACCAAAATGGGCACAAAAAGCTGCTTTAATAGTGCAGATTTTTCTGCGTCAGCTATTAAAAAAACTATTTTTTGTAAGTTCAACCCGGACTTCGATGGGATGCCGAAATTTATTCGGAGTCTGATATATGCAAACGTACTATGTAACCACACTAAATTCAATGCTCCAAACTTAATGCCGATATTAGATTTTCAAAAAAAATTATATTTTCACAAAGTTTACCCCCAAATATCGAAATCATAATTTTTCAAACCGAAGGTTTTAATGAGATTTAAAAGCTGTAAAATCACACAAAATATGTTACTACCCTAAAATCAATGTTTCGGATGCGTTGGTAAACTCTGATTTTTCATCTGAGATTTTTTCAATCCAATGTGGGTCCCACGCCCATATTTTCAATTTTTTAACTTTCCGACCAATAGGTCGAAATGAGCTCGGGTGCATCAGAATCCAAATCAAAGGACTAACTAGCCTAAAATCGATATTCTAGAGTTGCTGGCGCAGTCCGTTCAGCCATCCATCACACGGATCAAAAGATACCTACATAAATTCAAAATATGGCTCTCAAAGCCATCAAAAAATACAATATCACATAAATGGTATCAAAATGCATTCGAAAATCATGCCAATCACCCCCAAATCTCAGAAATACCATAATGCAACTACGAAGAAGGGTAAATAGTCAAATCACACAGAAACACATATTTTACTTATTTCATCAAATTTTTAGGTCGTTATATTTAGCAAGCTATTTCTACTTTATATAAAATCTTATATTAACACTAAGTTTATAGGATTTTCTAACTTCAAATTACGAGTCGTTACTTTTTGTACGTTTAGATTTCTATTCTATAGCAAAGAAAGAAATAGAAACATATGTACCATTCAAAACTTATTATTCACAATACAAAATTTGTATTAAGTATATATTTTGGAAAAATGTGCAATGCACGTTTTCAAAACTAGTATACAAAAAAGTAGTAAATCGTTTACATAGTCAAGGTTTTGTTTATTACTTAAGATGACATTTTCTTTCTTTCCTTTTTTTTTTTCAAAAGTAATTTTCTTTTAAAAATTCTTTTGGTTGTTTTTTTTTGGCTGCGTTTTTATTTATTGAAAAAACATTTTTTTCAAACTTTTCCATATAATTTTTTTCATGTATTAATATTGTATAAATGGTGTATAAATATGTATATATGATGTACAAAGAGTTATGCCGTGTAAATTGTAATATATCGATGTCGTATATATGTGTGTAAACACGTATTGATATTATATAAATAGTTATGTAGTGTATCGATATTGTACAAATAGGTATGTAATTTATTGACATTGTATGAATGGTGTATAATCATGAATTGAATTATATAAATAATTATGTCGATATCAGTACACTTGACTATCACACGTTCTCACCTTAATAAATAAAATTACAAATAAAAAAAATAATAAAACAATATAAATATTGAGTTTTCCACAAAAGAAGTGAAATAATTCGAAAAGAAAAAAGATTTTAAAAAAGGAGTAACAAGAAATTAAAAAAGCACAACAAAAAAATGATTAAAAGGTTTTTTTTTATAATAGGACAGAAAATGGGTCAAATGGCCACATGGACTAACAGTGATGCAACAGTAAAAGAAAATGTCAATTATATAGTGAAAATCCATTAAAAGGATGGGAAAAACATAAAACTGATTACTTCAATTATAAATGTGAAATTTAATATATTCAAGACTAATCTCCGAATCTCTTTTGTTGTAACTGAATTTTGTATTTTCTTTGTTAACCACCAGTGTACCTGTGTATTATCTGTTTGTACAATAAATTTGTTATACAATATATGGCTCAAATGCTAACAAACATTTATATAATGAACATAATTCTTTCCTATTTATTTCCCATTTTATTTCTGTCTCATTGAACGTACCTGAGTAGTATCTACAATGGTTTTCTATTTTTTCTGCTTCATATCGGTATTTAAGTACTCCTCCATAACTATATTCACTAGCATCTGCTTCTATTATATATATAAATTTTCTATTTTCATCCGGAAATTGTAATTTTGGTAATTCCTTACAAAGTAATTTTATTTTTTGAACTTGTTTTTTATCTTCTTCATTATAGTTATATTCTACATAAGTTTCTATACCATTGTTGTAAAAATTTTATTCTTGCTCCTAATGTATCTACTATTTTTGCTTCTTCCCAACTTTTTATTATCTTTGAAATAAATGGTTCGGGTAATTTATTAAAATATAATTTTCTTATCTCTTTACTTTCTTCTATACTATATGCTTCTTTATAATAATATTCTTTAAATGCGCAAGTATATTCATCTATATAACACATATTACATATTGCTAATTTTAACATTAAATTCCTATTTGTATTTTTTTCTTCATCTTGTTCTTCTTCTATTTTGCTCAGTTAATTAAAAAACAGACATACTTCAATGGAAAAAG